>NC_053490.1:540502997-540770497 GCF_905171775.1 Rana temporaria | reverse complement strand
TCTATCTGTATCCCGAATATTCCACATCTCATCTTCTATATCTGTATCCGGAATATTCCATCTTCTATATCTGTATCCCGAATATTCCACCTTCTATATCTGTATCCCGAATATTCCACCTTCTATATCTGTATCCCGAATATTCCACCTTCTATATCTGTATCCCGAATATCTCATCTTCTATATCTGTATCCATCAAATGTTTCTAAATATTCCATATATATATTTCTTCTTCCATATTTGTATACAACAAATGTATTCTTTGTATATATAAATAATGTTACTTTGTGTATCTCTCTCCATCTGAACAATTTTTATAGAATAAAATTATTTTGTATCTATCTCCCTCTCAATAATGTTTATAAACAATGTTACTTTGTATCTCTCTATCTCCCATCTGATCAATGTTTATAAACAATTTTACTTTGTATCTCTCTATCTCCTGTCTGATCAATGTTTATAAACAATGTTACTTTGTATCTCTCTATCTCCCATCTGATCAATGTTTATAAACAATTTTACTTTGTATCTCTCTATCTCCTGTCTGATCAATGTTTATAAACAATGTTACTTTGTATCTCTATCTCCCGTCTGATCAATGTTTATTAACAACGTTACTTTGTATCTCTCTATCTCCCGTCTGATCAATGTTTATAAACAATGTTACTTTGTATCTCTCTATCTCCTGTCTGATCAATGTTTATAAACAATGTTACTTTGTATCTCTCCATCTCCTGTCTGATCAATGTTTATAAACAATGTTACTTTGTATCTCTCTATCTCCTGTCTGATCAATGTTTATAAACAACGTTACTTTGTATCTCTCTATCTCCCGTCTGATCAATGTTTATAAACAATGTTACTTTGTATCTCTCTATCTCCTGTCTGATCAATGTTTATAAACAATGTTACTTTGTATCTCTCTATCTCCTGTCTGATCAATGTTTATAAACAATGTTACTTTGTATCTCTCTATCTCCTGTCTGATCAATGTTTATAAACAATGTTACTTTGTATCTCTCTATCTCCTGTCTGATCAATGTTTATAAACAATGTTACTTTGTATCTCTCCATCTCCTGTCTGATCAATGTTTATAAACAATGGGCCGGATTCAGGTAGAATTGCGCATTATTTACGGAGGCGCGGGGCAACGTCCAGCGCCATTCACGATTCACTTACGCAAACTACGTAAAATTCAAATTTCGCGACGCGGGAACGACGGGTATACGTAACATTGGCTGCCCCTGCTAATAGCACGGGCAGCCTTGCGCGAAAACCGCCGTACGTAAACGACGTAAATTGCGTACGCAGGGCTCACGCAACGTTGTGAATCGGTGTTAGTATGCAATTTGCATACTATACGCTGAGCACAACGGCCATCGCAAGAATGCAGCCTAAGATATGCGGGCATAAGAGCCTTATGCCGCGCAGATCTTAGGCTGCAGTCGGCGTAACGAGGTTCCTGAATCAGGAGCACTCGTTACGTCGGGGCAAGTAAGCAATTGCACTGTGTAACCTATGGTTATACAGGCGCAATTGCTTCTTGATTCCACCCCAATGTTACTTTATAGCTCTCTATGTCAGCCTATCTAATACAGGGGTAGGTAACCCCTGGCACCGCAAGCGGCACGCTAAAGCCTCTTTTGCCGGCACTCGACTCCCTCCCCATCAGGGAAGTGTCAGTAAGACACCAATGCATTCCAATTTCTGAATTCCCCACACCGCATCTGCACTGCACCCCCCACACATTGTAAACAATAGAAAACATTGATTGGTAATCTAACTTTGCTGTAGCTGCGATCGTCAGCTCCTGTGATGGGGAAGAGATTGGGTGCAGTTCAGCTGGGGGGAGGGCGGCCCCTTTTTCCAGAAGGAGGAGGACTGTGATTGGCCACTGCCAATGCCAATCACAGTCCTGCTAGCCCCACCTACCATCTGGAGGAAGATGACTCAGAAAGAAGGACAGCACTACAAGTCACAGCAAAATAAAATAAAACCCGACTGCTGATGCGTTTCACACTGAAACTAGTGCTTAGTCATATGACTAAGCACTAGTTTCAGTGCAAAACGCGTCAGCAGTCGGGTTTTATTTTATTTTGCTGTGACTTGTAGTGCTGTCCTTCTTTTAATGAAAGGCTACAATTTGTTCAGAGTGCGGCTGTCCAGAGACAATCTTTGTTCCTGCTTTGCTAAGTGCATCGCCTGCACCTGAGTTGTCTGCAACGGAGGATAGTCATCTGGGTTCCCAACTGGAGCGGCTACTCCTTTTTCCCCTAGGGGGTTACAGAGGTGGGGCAGTTGTACAGGGGGGTACAGTGGCAGGGCAGAAAAGAAAGGAGGTACATTGGTGGGACAGATGAGCAGAGGGTTACAGAGGTTGGGCAGAAGAGCAGGGGGGTACAGAGATGGAGCAGAAGAGCAGGGGGGTACAGAGATGGAGCAGAAGAGCAGGGGGTTACAGTGGTGGAGCAGAAGAGCAGGGGGTACAGAGATGGAGCAGAAGAGCAGGGGGTACAGAGGTGAGACATATGTGCAGGAGGTACAGTGGTGGGGGAGAAGAATGGGGTACAGCGGTGGGGCAGAAGACTGAGGTACAGCGGTGGGGCAGAAGAATGGGGTACAGCGGTGGGGCAGAAGAATGGGGTACAGCGGTGGGGCGGATGTTCAGGGGGGTTCAGTGGTTGTGCAGAAGTGCAGGAGGTACAGTGGTGGAAGAGATGAGAAGGGAGTTCAGCAGTGAGACAGAAGAGCACAGTACAGTACAGTGATAGGGCAGATGCACAGGGGGTTTCAGTGTTGTGCCCGATGAGAAGGGGGTTACAGTGGTGGAAAGGATAAGCAGGGGGGGTTCGGTGTTGGGGCAGATGTGAAAGGGAGGTGCATTAGTGGGACAAATGAGCAGAGGGTTACAGTGGTGGGGAAGAAGAGCAGGGGGGTACAGAGGTGGGGCAGAAGAGCAGGGGGGTACCAAGGTGGGGCAGAAGAGCAGGGGGTACAGAGGTGGAGCAGAAGAGCAGGGCGAGTTCAGAGGTGAGGCAGAAGAGCAGGGGGTACAGAGGTGGGGCAGATGTGCCGGGAGGTACAGTGGCTGGGAAGAGGAGAAAATAAGTACATTGGTGGGACAGATGAGTAGGGGGTTACAGTGGTGGGGCAGAAGAGCAGGGGGTACAGAGGTGTGGCAGATGTGTCGGGAGGTACAGTGGTGGGGAAGAGGAGAAAAGAGGTACATTGGTGGGACAGATGAGTAGGGGATACAGTGGTGGGGCAGAAGAGCAGGGGTTACAGTGGTGGGGCAGAAGAGCAGGGGTTACAGTGGTGGGGCAGAAGAGCAGGGGTTACAGTGGTGGGGCAGAAGAGCAGGGGTTACAGTGGTGGGGCAGAAGAGCAGGGGTTACAGTGGTGGAGCAGAAGAGCAGGGGTTACAGTGGTGGGGCAGAAGAGCAGGGGTTACAGTGGTGGAGCAGATGAGTTCAATGTTAGGACAGGTGAGAAGGTGGTTCAGCGGTGAGACAGAAGAGCATGGGGGTACTGCTGTGGAGCAGATCTACAGGGAGATACAATGGTGGGTCAGATGAGAAAGGGGGCACATTGTTGGGTCAGATGAGAAAGGGGGTACATTGTTGGGTCAGATGAGAAAGGGGGTACATTGTTGGGTCAGATGAGAAAGGGGGTACATTGTTGGGGCAGATGAGCAGGGGGTACATTGTTGGGTAGATGAGCAGGGGGTACATTGTTGGGTCAGATGAGAAAGGGGGTACATTGTTGGGTTGATGAGAAAGGGGGTACATTGTTGGGGCAGATGAGAAAGGGGGTACATTGTTGGGGCAAATGAGAAAGGGGGTACATCGTATCTCTGAGTCTGGGCGGTCGTATCTATGCGCCTGATTCTTAGAATCAGTTACGCATAGATTTCTATTACATCCGACCGGCCTAAGTCTGTTACGCCGTCGGATCTTAACTGCATATTTACGCTGGCCGCTAGGGGCGTGTGCGCTGATTTACGCCTAGAAATATGTAAATCAGCTAGATACGCAAATTCACGAACGTACACCCGGCCGACGCAGTACAGATACGCCGTTTACGTTAGGCTTTTCCCGGCGTAAAGTTACCCCTGCTATATGAGGCGTACATGCGGCGTACCAATGTTAAGTATGAACGTCATCGTTCGAATTTTGAATATTTTTCGTCGTTTGCGTAAGTCGTCCATGAATGGGGCTGGACGTCATTTACGTTCACGTCGAAACCAATACGTACTTGCGGCGTACTATGGAGCAATGCACACTGGGATATGTCCACGGACGGCGCATGCGCTGTTCGTGAAAAACGTCAATCACGTCGGGTCACAAGTTAGTAACATAAAACACGCCCCCCTGTTCCAAATTTGAATTAGGCGCGCTAACGCCGGCCTATTTACGCTACACCGCTGCAACTTACGGAGCAAGTGCTTTGAGAATACAGCACTTGCCCGTCTAAGTTGCGGAGGCGTAACGTAAATAGGATACGTTACAACGCCGCAAAGATACACCGATCTACAAGAATCTGGCCCTGTATGTATAACTGTATTATATATATATACATATTCGGCAGTACAGAGACAGAGTGGTTAGCACTTCTGCCTTGCAGTTCTGGAGTCCTTGCTTTGAGTGCCGGCCAGAATACTATCTGCATGGAGTTTGCATGTTTCTCCCCATACTCCAAAGACACGCTGGTAGGTTAATTGGGTCCTATCTAAATTGGCCCTAGTATGTGAGGTAGTCCCTTGGATTGTAAGTTCCGTGAGGACAGGGAATCATGGGAATGTCCAATATGTAAAGCACTGTGTAAAAGTTTTGGCACAATATAAATGCCTGTACTAAATAAATAAAGTATTATAGCTGTCCTATATTTACAGGGTAATTCCAACTGTGAGCTGTAGATGGCGCTGCTATACACCGCTCTGGCACTCAGCCTCCTCCTCTACCTGGCAGGTGAGTCTGTGTCTACCTGTGTGTGTGTATGGCCCCATACACACGATAGAATTTATCCGCAGATACGGTTCAGCGGACCGTATCCGCGGATAAATCCTCTCTAAGATTTCAGAGGATTTCAATGCGATGGCGTGTACACACCATCGCATTGAAATCCGCGCTGAAATCCTCTGCCGATGACGTGTCGCGCCGTCGCCGCTATTATGACGCGGCGACGGGCGCGACGCTGTCATATAAGGAATTCCACGCATGCGTCTATTCATTACGGCGCGTGCGGGGAATCCCTTTGGACGGATGGATCCGGTAAGTCTGTACAGACGAGCGGATCCATCCGTTGGAATGGATTCCAGCAGATAGATATTCTGTGCATGTCGACAAATATTTATCTGCTGGAAATCCATTCCAGGGGAGATTTATCTGCGGATAGATATCCGACGGAGTGTACACACCATAGGATCTATCCGCAGAAACCCATTTGATGGGATTTATCTGCGGATAGATTCTATGGTGTGTATGGGGCCTAAGGGGGGAGGGACTGCTGTCCTGCTGGGGGATACAAAGTACAAAATATGAAATATTTACACAGGTCATGGGAATGTTCAAACATGTAAATCATACAGTACAATGGTGTCTGTGATACTTTACAATGAATTATTAAGATACGATTTCAGGGATCCATCCATAAGGTTCAAGCAGTACTCCATGAAGACTGAGAGAGACCCAGTGGTGGCTGGTGCTCCCAATTTTGTACCAAACCCAGCCACTGTGCCCATCAAACGCTGCCACTGTACCAAACCCAGCCACTGTGCCCATCAAACGCAGCCACTGTGCCCATCAAACACAGCCACTGTGCCCATCAAACACAGCCACTGTGCCCATCAAACACAGCCACTGTGCCCATCAAACACAGCCACTGTACTAAACGCAGGGACTGTGCCCATCAAAAGCAGGGACTGTGGCCATCAAACGCAGCCACTGTGCCCCAAATGTTGCCACTGTGCCCATCAAACGCAACCACTGTACCAAATGCAACCACTGTGCCATCAAACGCATCCACTGTGCCCATCAAACGCAGCCACTGTGCCCATCAAACGCAGCCACTGTGCCCATCAAACACAGCCACTGTACTAAACGCAGGGACTGTGCCCATCAAAAGCAGGGACTGTGCCCATCAAACGCAGCCACTGTGCCCATCAAACGCAGCCACTGTACCAAACCCAGCCACTGTGCCCATCAAATGCAGCCACTGTGCTCCAAATGTTGCCACTGTGCCCATCAAATGCTGCTACTGTGCCCATCAAATGCAGCCACTGTGCCCATCAAATGCAGCCACTGTGCCCCAAATGTTGCCACTGTGCCCATCAAACGCAGCCACTGTACCAAACCCAGCCACTGTGCCCATCAAATGCAGCCACTGTGCCCATCAAATGCAGCCACTGTGCCTCAAATGTTGCCACTGTGCCCATCAAAAGCAGCCACTGTGCCCAAATTCAGCCACTGTGGCCTATCAAACGCAGCCACTGTACCCATCAAACGCATCCACTGTGCCCAAATGCAGCCACTGTGCCCATCAAACGCTGCCACTGTGCCCATCAAACGCAGCCACTGTACCAAACGTAGGGACTGTGCCCATCAAATGCAGCCACTGTACCAAACGCAGGGACTGTGCCCATCAAACGCAGCCACTGTGCCCATCAAACGCAGCCACTGTACCAAACCCAGCCACTGTGCCCATCAAATGCAGCCACTGTGCCCCAAATGTTGCCACTGTGCCCATCAAATGCTTCTACTGTGCCCATCAAACGCAGCCACTGTACTAAACCCAGACCCTGTGCCCATCAAACGCAGCCACTGTGCCCGTCAAACGCTGCCACTGTGCCCATCAAACGCAGCCACTGTACCAAACGTAGGGACTGTGCCCATCAAATGCTGCCACTGTACCAAACGCAGGGACTGTGCCCATCAAACGCAGCCACTGTGCCCATCAAACGCAGCCACTGTACCAAACCCAGCCACTGTGCCCATCAAATGCAGCCACTGTGCCCCAAATGTTGCCACTGTGCCCATCAAATGCTGCTACTGTGCCCATCAAACGCAGCCACTGTACCAAACCCAGACACTGTGCCCATCAAACGCAGCCACTGTACCAAACGCAGGGACTGTGCCCATCAAAAGCAGACACTGTGCCCATCAAACGCAGCCACTGTACCAAACGCAGGGACTGTGCCCATCAAACGCAGCCACTGTACCAAATGCAGGGACTGTGCCCATCAAACGCAGCCACTGTACCAAATGCAGCCGCTGTGCCATCAAACGCAGCCACCGTACCAAACGCAGGGACTGTGCCCATCAAACGCAGCCACTGTGCCCATCAAACGCAGCCACTGTGCCCGTCAAACGCTGCCAATGTGCCCATCAAACGCAGCCACTGTACCAAACGTAGGGACTGTGCCATCAAACGCAGCCGCTGTGCCTATCAAAAGCAGCCACTGTGCCCATCAAACACATCCACTGTACCAAACGCAGCCACTGTGCCCATCAAACGCAGCCACTGTGCCCATCAAACACATCCACTGTACCAAACGCAGCCACTGTGCCCATCAAGCGCAGCCACTGTGCCCATCAAAAGCAGCCACTGTGCCCATCAAACACATCCACTGTACCAAACGCAGCCACTGTGCCCATCAAACGCAGCCACTGTGCCCATCAAACGCAGCCACTGTGCCCCAAGTGCTGCCACTGTGCCCCCCGACCGCCCGCCGTCTGCCGGGCACTTACCTTGTCTCTTTCCCGACCCCAATGTCTTCTCATGCCCGCTCCTCCTCTGCTATGATTGGACGCCTGATAGGCGTTCAATCACAGCGCCTGTCATATCAACCAATCAGGTGACAGGTAACGCAGACCCGGCACACCTGATTGGCTGAGAGGCGGTTCAATGTCAGCAAAGCGAATTCCTTCGCTTTGCTAACATACAGCTGAGAGTGAGAAGCGAACGCACAGCGTTGCGCCCGCTCCTCACATTTTTGGACGCCTATTAGAGCCTCTGGCTCTACTCAGGTGCTTCCAAAAAAAAAAACACCCCCACCGATGTAATTCAGGTGCCCGAAAAGGGGCCGGACACCTGAATAGGGGGTGTCAGCAGCGACCATAGATAGATTCCTGCAATGCATAAACCTTGTGGACGGCCTTTCCAGAAGAGTTGAAGCTGTTATAGCCGCAAAGGGCGGAGCCAACTCAATATTGAACCCTCCGGACTAAGACTGGGGCGCCATTAACCACTTGCTTACTGGGCACATAAACCCCCTTCGTGCCCAGGCGAAATTTCAGCTTCCGGCACTGCGTCGCTTTAACTGACATTTGCGCGGTCGTGCGACGTGGCTCCCAAACAAAATCGACGTCCTTTTTTCCCCACATATAGAGATTTATTTTGGTGGTATTTGATCACCTCTGCGGTTTTTATTTTTTGCGCTATAAACAAAAAAAGAGCGACAATTTTAAAAAAAAAAAATTTTTTTTTACTTGTTGCTATAATAAATATCCCAATTTTTTTTAAAAAAAACTATTTTTTTTCTCAGTTAAGGCCGATACGTATTTTTCGACGTATTTTTGTAAAAAAAAAAAAAAATCGTAATAAGCGACTGGTTTGCGCAAAAGTTATAGCGCCTACAAAATGGGGAACAGAATTATGATTTTTTTTCATTATTTTTTTTTTTTACTAGTAATGGCGGCGATCTGCGATTTTTATTGGGACTGCGATATTGCGATGGACGTATCGGACACTTTTGACACAAATTTGGGACCATTCACATTTATACAGCGATCAGTGCTATAAAAATGCACTAATTACTGTATAAATGTGACTGGCAGGGAAGGGGTTAACACTAGGGGGTGAGGAAGGGGTTAAATGTGTATCCTGGGTGTGTTCTAACTGTGTGGGGGGAGGGGGGTGACTGGGGGAGGTGACCGATGCTGTGTCCCTATGTACAAGGGACACAGATCGGTCTCCTCTCTCCCTGACAGCACGTGGAGCTCTGTGTTTACACCCCATCATTACACACAGAGCTCCACGTCCCTGCTGTGTTCCCGACGATCGCGTGTACCCGGCGGACATCGCGGCCGCCAGGTACACGCATCGGGTCCCCAGCGATGCGGCGGCACAGTGGTTACCCGCCGGGCGCCCCCCAGTGGTCGCGCGCGGGTAATGCATTTCAAATGACGTCCAAAGACGTCCAGTTGGCACCTGAGAACTGCGCTGTGGACATCTTTTGTCTATAGCACGGGTCTCAAGTGGTTAAAGTTCATGTGCGTGTAAAGGCAGGCGTCCCAAAACTTTTGGCAATAGGGGGGTATATTCTGTTACCATTGGTATCTGATGGTGTACTATTAGCTTCTTAATTTACCCATTAGCACAATTTCACATAGATTGTAGTTTGACCCCTAGAATTATCGCCTTCCCTCTGGCCTCCATGGTGCTATCTAATGTGTGCGGCACTATCATCATTTTTATCAGTGGCGGCTGGAGCTCCATTTTGGGGAGGGGGGGCAGCAAAAAACCAACCACCACCCCAAATCCCCCCTACCCCGCCCATCTCTTGCTCGTCCATGCGCCCATCAGCCCCGCACTTACCCCATCCAGGTCGTGGGCACCTTCCGATCCTTCCTGCGTCTCCTCCTTCTCATCGGCTTCCTCCTCGGCGACCAATACGGTCACTACTCCTCTCGGCCAATCGGGTCTCAGGACTCGCTTCCTGGTTGGCCCTGGAGGAGAATTAGGAAGACAATAGCGAATATTAATTTTCTATTGTCACACAAGTGGGTGGGCTCTGCGCCCCGAGCCCACCCTTTTGAAAGCCAATTAGAGTCTCCGGTATTAATCACATGCTTCGAAAGAAATAAAAACCCATTGGAATCCATGCGTCCGGTGCCCTGCATGTAGATTAGGGGCCGGGCTCATAGATTAGGGGGGGGTGGCCAGCCACTGATTTTTATGTTCATACACCCAGCACACGTGTTTGCATGTGCATGTACAAGACTGCAGGGGCAGGATAAAGTTTTTTGTATTTTGTTTTTAAATCGGTTTTATTAGGGGACTTTTTAGAAAACATTTGTTGCACGAATGTCAAGAAGATTTACACAGGCTGAAGTTTTTTATTATTATTATTTATATTTATTATTATATTATCATATTAATATACTAATATTATTATTATTTATTATAGAAAGTAGAAAATATTTTTTTTGTTTTATTATTATTATTTATTATTATTATTTAATATTTATTATTATTATTATAGTATTATTATTATAATATTATTATTATTTATTATAGAAATTAGAAAACATTGTTATTTATTATTATTATTATTATTATTATTATTATTATTATTATTATTATTATTATTTATTACTATTATTTAGTATTTATATATTTATTATTATAGTAGTATTATAATAATAATAATATTATTATTATTTATTATAGAAAGTAGAAAATATTGCTTTTTATTAATATTATTTTTTATTATTTATATGTATTATTATAGTATAATTATAATATTATTTATTATAGAAAGTAGAAAATATTGTTTTATTATTTATTTATTATTATTATTATTATTATTATTATTATTATTATTTATATTTATTATTATAGTATTATAATATTTATTATTATTATTATTATTATTATTATTATTATTATTTATAGAAAGTAGAAAATGTTTTTTTATTATTATTATTATTATTTATTTTATTATTTATATTTATTATTATAGTATTATTATATTATTATTATTATTATTATTATTATTATTATTATTATTATTATTATTATTTATATTTATATTTTATTATTATTATTTATTATTTATATTTATTATTATTATATAATTATTATTATTAATATTATTATTATTATTATTATTATTATTATTATTATTAGTATTAATTATAGAAAGTAGAAATATTATTATTATTATTATTATTATTATTATTATTTATATTTATTATTATTATAATATTATTATTATTATTATTATTATTATTATTATTATTATTATTATTATTTATTGTAAAAAATATTGTTGTTTTTATTATTCTAATTTAGTATTCTAAATTATTATTTATATTTATATTTTATTATTATTATTTATTATTTATATTTATTATTATTATATAATTATTATTATTAATATTTTTATTATTATTATTATTATTATTATTATTATTATTTATTATAGAAAGTAGAAAATATTATTATTATTATTATTATTATTATTATTATTATTATTATTATTATTATTTATATTTATTATTATTATATTATTATTATTATTATTATTATTATTATTATTTTTTATTGTAAAAAATATTGTTGTTTTTATTATTCTAATTTAGTATTCTAAATTATTATTTATATTTATTATTATAGTAGTATTATTATTTATTATAGAAAGTAGAAAATATTGTTTTGTTTTTATTATTATTATTATTTATTTTTATTATTTATATTTACTATTATAGTATTATATTATTATTATTATTATTATTATTATTATTATTATTATTATTATTATTATTATTATTTATTATAGGAAGTAAAAAAAAACATTGATGTTTTTTATTACTATTATTTATTATTTATATTTATTATTATATTATCATATTATTATACTAATATTATTATTATTTATTATAGAAAATAAAAAATATATTTTTTGTTTTATTATTATTATTATTATTATTATTTAATATTTATATTTATTATTATAGTATTATTATTATTATTATTATTATTATTATATTATTATTATTTATTATAGAAATTGGAAAACATTGTTATTTGTTATTATTATTATTTATTACTATTATTTATTATTTATATATTTATTATTATAGTATTATTATAATAATAATAATAATAATAATAATAATAATAATATTATTATTACTATTTATTATAGAAAGTAGAAAATATTGTTGTTTTTTATTATTATTATTTATTATTATTATTTAGATTTATTATCATAGAATTATTATAATATTATTATTATCTATTATAGAAAGAAGAAAATATTGCTTTTTATTAATATTATTATTTATTATTTACATGTATTATTATAGTATAATTATAATATTATTTTTATTTATATAGAAAGTAAAAAATATATATTTTTTTTTTTGTTCAAAACTTTCACTCTTATTAGGTTTATATAAGAAAAATAAATAAAAACCCCCATAGTGATGAAATACCACCAACAGAAAGCTCTATTTGTGTGGGGGGAAAAAATGATAGAAATGTTATTTGGATACAGTGTTGCATGACGGAGCAATTACGAGTTAAAGTAGCGCAACGCTAAAAAGAAAAAAAGAAGAAGCCCTGGCCACTCATGAAGGGGGTAAAACCTTCCAGAGGTCTAATGGTTAAGATGTTATCTTGTCTTTTGGGCATCCATGGTCTGTCTGAGGGATTCTTCTCTTCCATAGACTGTGAGGACTTCACTTATTGAATGTTCTTATTCCCCCCCCCCCAGAATGTGACTATGTGATTCCCAAACCCCAGTATGAAGAGGTCCGTGTGCCCCGATACGGCAATGCCACCCTGCCCTGCCAGTTCTCCTTCATCGAGAACACCTACGACCTGGGCACCAGCTGGCACCGGGAGGACATCGTGGAGGAGATGGAGGTGGAAGACATTCAGGCCTACATTCAGCAGACCTACGACTACAAAGAACCTCAGCTGGTCTACAGCTTCCATAAAGACAAAGAGGACTTCTCCGAGCAGAGCCAAGTCTACTACGAGCGCGTGCGGGTGGACGTCAGCGAGATCCCCGAAGGTGACGTCACGCTGCACATGCACCACGTGGACTTCCAGGACGAGGGGCTCTACACGTGTAAGGCCATCAGCCCACATGGCAAAGGAGAGACCAAGCTGAAACTCCTCGTAGAAGGTAAAATAGCTCTGACATATACCGCAGTGCTGTACACAGGACACTGAGCCAATCACATCCGTCCCTGTACCAGAGGAGCTTACACTCAGTGCTGGGACAAGGCCATTGGGTGCCCAGGGCGAAGATGGCAAACTGCGCCCCCCCTGCCCCCTGCCTGCAGACCCCCACAGAATTAACCCCTTCACAAATATCGCCCCACACAGTATTGCCCCTTCACATATCGCCCCCACTCACAGTATTGCCCCTTTACATATCGCCCCACACAGTATTGCCCCCTTCACATATCGCCCCACACAGTATTGCCCCCTTCACATATCGCCCCACACAGAATTGCCCCCTTCACATATTGCCCCACACAGTATTGCCCCTTCACATATCGCCCCACACAGTATTGCACCCTTCACATATTGCCCCACACAGTATTGCCCCTTCACATATGGCCCCACACAGTATTGCCCCCTTCACATATCGCCCCACACAGTATTGCCCCTTCAAATATCGCCCCACATAGTATTGCCCCCCTTCACATATCGCTCCACACAGTATTGCCCCTTTACATATCGCCTTACACAGTATTGCCCCCCTTCACATATCGCTCCACACAGTATTGTCCCTTCACATATCACCCCACACAGTATTCCCCCCTTCACATATTTCCCCACACAGTATTGCCCCCTTCACATATCGCCCCACACAGTATTGCCCCTTCAAATATCGCCCCACATAGTATTGCCCCCCTTCACATATCGCTCCACACAGTATTGCCCCTTTACATATCGCCTTACACAGTATTGCCCCCCTTCACATATCGCTCCACACAGTATTGTCCCCTTCACATATGACCCCACACAGTATTCCCCCCTTCACATATTTCCCCACACAGTATTGCCCCCTTCACATATCACCCCACACAGTATTGCCCCCTTCACATATCACCCCACACAGTATTGCCCCTTCACATATCACCCCACACAGTATTGCCCCCTTCACATATTGCCCCACACAGTATTGCCCCCCTTCACATATCACCCCACACAGTATTGCCCCCTTCACATATCACCCCACACAGTATTGCCCCCCTCACATATCATCCCACACAGTATTGCCCCCTTCACATATCACCCCACACAGTATTTCCCCCTTCACATATCACCCCCCACACAGTATTGCCCCTTTACACGACCCCTCCACACAGCACTGCCCCCATTCCCCCGCTTCCCATCCTTCACAGGTCCATATATTTTCCTCCCTTCGCTCTCCTACCTATCACAGAGCGGAGAGCAGGAGGCGGGACAATCCTATAATGAAGGCACAGCAGCACTGGGCGGGGCATGGGAGCTGCCAGGTTGACTTTTCATATTAGCGAACTAGTGATTGGCTGTAAGGACCGCCTCCTAGCAGCCAATCACCTCCCGATTAACGTGACAGGCAGCTACCGCTCTCCACGCAGTGCTGGTCCCGCCCCCAGTGCAGAATTGTCTCGCCCCCCCGCTGTCCGCTCTGCTCTACTCTGCTTATGATAGCGGAGGAGGCTGGGGACAAAAGCGGCGATTAAATGGCGCGATCGCGGCGGTCCAGAAAGAGCAGAAGCTCGGGCCGGACACGGACCGCGGGCCGCCATTTGGTAAAGCCCGGCATAGGATAATGATACTCTTATGCCTGCTAACGACCCACCCCCTCTCACACTCCGCCGAGGGCACCCGTCCCTCCCGCCCACCCCTTGTGCCGGTGATCTGCTGAGCTGGTTCCAGCTATCGTGGAAGTTCCAGCGCATGCGCAAGCTGATGTGCTGAGATGGTTCCAGCTATCGGAAAAGTTCCTTCAAGGACTGCGCAGGCGCAAACTTGCTGACGGAAATCTCCGAACCGCGGCCGGCATCCAGGGCGACGTATATTTCGAGGAAAGTGGCCAGTCGGCCTCACGTCCTCGCTGCGCTCGGACGGCTCGCTCCGCTCGCTCGGCCTCCTGGCTCTTTTTTTAACATCCTCCAATCCACGGGGATGTTAAAGAATGAGCCTGGATGCCGGGCGAGGTTCGGAGATTTCCCTCGGGAAGTTTGCGCCTGCGCAGACTTCCAAGGAACTTCCCCGTTAGGGGAACATAGAGGACAAGTCACCGGCTCTGCTTACACTCTAATGTCTCCCCATTCTCTAGCATTTCATGACCATTACACTAACAAATTGAGAAGGGGATCTTCAGAGGTCTTAAAATTTTGGTAAATTGCCAATAATTCAACATGTGATGGAGACAATCTGGACTTGGTGATGACCATAAAGAGCCCCAACCACCTAGTTTTCCCAAGACTCTTCTCCTAGGTCTATGTGTTGTATGCTCACCCCCACGTGACCTCAACTGTCCACCCTGACCTTTGACATCTCGTTTCTTTTCCCTCGCAGAGGAGGAGGAGCCCCCGGTGAAGTTTGACACGGTGGACAATGGCACGGTGGTACGTTGCGTGTCCAAGGGCTGGTATAAGGTCCCCATGGTGCGCTGGTTGAACCGCCGAGAGGAGGACATATCGGAGAACTCCACCGTGGAGGTCCTGGAGCAAATGAAGGACGGCCGCCATCGAGTCTCCACCACCCTTAGTGGAGTGAAGAGCCACGAGATCTACCGCTGCTTCATCAGAGACACCCAAAAAGCCAAGAGACCGAGGACCATATACAGGAGGCTAAGTACGGGACGTAGGGAGAGTCATTAGAGGCATACAGTACATCTACAACCTGTGTGAACAATCAGGGGCGGACTGACAACTCATGGTGCCCCCGGGCAATAGGAGATTATGGGGCCCCTGGGAAATAGAAGATTATGGAGCCCCCAGGGCAGTAGGAGATTATGGGGCCCCCGGGCAATAGGAGATTATGGGGCCCCCGGGAAATAGAAGATTATGGGGCCCCTGGGCAATAGGAGATTATGGGCCCCCTGGGCAATAGGAGATTATGGGGCCCCCGGGCAATAGGAGATTATGGGGCCCCCAGGCAATAGGAGATTATGGGGCCCCCAGACAATAGAAGATTATGGGGCACCCGGGCAATAGGAGATTATGGGGTCCCCAGACAATAGAAGATTATGGGGCCCCCGGGCAATAGGAGATTATGGGGCCCCCGGGGCAATAGGAGATTATGGGGCCCCCAGGAAATAGAAGATTATGGGGCCCCCGGGCAATAGGAGATTATGGGGCCCCCGGGAAATAGGAGATTATGGGGCCCCCAGGCACTAGATTATGGGGCCACACAGTATACACACACATACATACAGTATGCATACACAATATACACACACAGTATACATACACACACTGAAAAGGTACTGGAGAGGCGGGGCAGCCAGAATCTTGGGATTTGTAGACCAAAAGGATGTCGGTGAGGGACATTTCAGCGACAGATGTAAAAAAATAATGATTTTTACATACTGTCCCTGGTTTTACGGAGGCTGGCAACCCTGATGGGGCCCCCTAGTGGCATGGGGCCCTCGGGTAGTGCCCGAGTGCCTGCATGGTCAGTTCGTCACCTGTGTACAATTCATTTAGGTCCCAACCTGAATTCGGAAGAATTTTTGGTGATTCGGAGATTCGGATGTATCTAAATTTCCGAATAAAAAGAGTAACTAATTTAGTTAAAAATGTGTTTAATTTTGTTTATTCGTTTTGCTAACGAATTCCAAATTTTCAAAACGATTCAAATCGGTCAAAAATGTATCAACTGATCCGAATTTTATGTGAAGAATAGCTGATGGTTAAGAAGCAGGCTGGGTCGATGACATCACAAGGGGGCGGGGTTTACCCGTCATTGGGTGGCCACACCCCTTCGTTATTTAATAACTGTCAGACGGCGGAACTGTCAGGCGGTGGGAGCCTTTTTCTGCGGGTTGGTGGCAGCGGCGGTGTTCATCGTGATTGGCGCTGGATTTAGGGGACATTGCTTTCATTTTTAATATTTTTTTTTAATAAAGGAATTGTCAAAAGCTGAGTTTTTATACATTTTTCACACTTATTCATTTACATGGGGGGGGGGCAGGAGCTGGAGGGCCCCCTTGGTAAAGGGAGCTTCTAGATTCCGATAAGCCCCCTGCCTGCAGACCCCCACATCCACCGACCAGGGTTGTGCCACATCCACCGACCAGGGTTGTGGGTAAGAGGCCCTTGTCCTCATCAACATGGGAACAAGGTGCCTATGGGGGAGAAGAGCCCCCCTACAGCACCCCCCCCCCCTCCCCCATGTTGAGGGCATGAGGCCTGGTATGGTTCAGGAGAAGGGGAGCGCTCGCTCCTCCCTCCCTTTCCTAGCCTTCCGGGCTGCATGCCTAGATAAAGGTCTGGTATGGGTTTTGGGGGGGGGACACCGTGCCATTTAAAAAAAAAAATTGGCGTGGAGTTCCCCTTAACCACTTAATGTGGATCCCAATGTGCGATGTGGCTCCGAAACAAAATTGGCGTCCTTTTTTCCCCACAAATAGAGCTTTCTTTTGGTGGTATTTGATCACCTCTGCGGTTTTTATTTTTTACACTATAAACAAAAATAGAGCGACAATTTTGAAAAAAATTCTATATTTTTTCCTTTTTGCTATAATAAATATCCCTCAAAAATATATATATATAAAAAAAAAATTTCCTCAGTTTAGGCCGATACGTATTCTTCTACCTATTTTTGGTAAAAAAAAAACGCAATAAGCGTTTATCGGTTGGTTTGCGCAAAAGTTATAGCGTTTACAAAATAGGGGATAGTTTTATTGCATTTTTATTATTTATTTATTTTTTACTACTAATGGCGGCGATCAGCGATTTTTTCCGTGACTGCGACATTATGGCGGACACTTCGGACAATTTTGACACATTTTTGGTACCATTGTCATTTTCACAGCAAAAAATGCATTTAAAATACATTGTTTACTGTGAAAATGACAGTTGCAGTTTGGGAGTTAACCACGAGGGGGCGCTGTAGGAGTTATGTGTGACCTAATATGTGTTTTTAACTGTAGGGGGGTGTGGCTGTAGGTGTGACGTCATTGATTGTGTTTCCCTATAAAAGGGAACAGACGATCGATGACGGCGCCACAGTGAAGAACGGGGAAGGTGTGTTTACACACAGCTCTCCCCGTTCTTCAGCTCCGGGGACCGATCGCGGGACTCCAGCCGCGATCGGGTCCGCGAGTCCCACTGTCACGGAGCTTTGGACCGGGTCTGGGTGACCCCACGGCTGGGCTTATAGGACAACGTACCTATACGTTAATGTGCCATTCTGCCGACGTATATCGGCATGAAGGGGTTGTTAAGTGGTTAAAATCCATACCAGACCCGAAGGCTGCGCTGTTTTTTTTTTTTAATTGCCGGCATTCTTTTGTTTACATTCAGCTGTCAGTGGGGAAGCCCGCTGACAGCTGATGAGTCATCGGTTGTTAAGAACGCGGCGGCCGACTTCCCGGGTGCTGCTCCTTAGCAACCAGCTATTCTTCACACAGAATTTGGATCCGTTGATAAAATTTCCACAGATTTGAATTCGAATTCTGAAAATGTGGAATTCGTTAGAAAATGAATAAGAGAATTGAAACCGAAACAAATTTTGAAACTAATCCACAAAACTAAATTAGTAACAATTTATACGAAATGAAACTATTTTTCCGTTCTCCATGTGTCTGGTTAGAACTACTCAATGCTGGCCTTTAACCACTTCAGCCCCGGAGGATTTGGCTGCCAAATGACCTGGCCACTTTTTGCGATTCAGCACTGCGTCGATTTAACTGACCATTGCGCGGTCGTGCGACATGGCTCCCAAACAAAATTGACGTCCTTTTTTTGAACAATGTTGCTTTGTATCTCTCTATCTCCTGTCTGACCAATGTTTATAAACATAGGCCCGGATTCACAAAGCACTTACGCCGACGTATCTCGAGATACGCCGCGTAAGTGTAAATATGCACCATCGTATTTGTGCGTCGTGCCCACAATCTGAGAAACGCCTAAAAATAGGCTTCATCTGACCGACGTAACTTGCCTACGCCGGCGTATCGTAGGCGCATATTTACGCTGGGCGCATTTGCCGCTCCCGTGGATTTTCTATGCGCATATGCAAATGAGGGAGATACGCCGATTCACGAACGGACTTGCGCCCGGCGCATAACATACGCGGTTTGCGTAAGTCGTACGTCCGGCGTAAAGTTAAGCCCCATATGAGGCGCAACTCATGCTAAGGTATGGACCAGGGAACACAGCCGTTGTATTTTACGTTGTTTGTGAATAGGGCTGGGCGTAGGTTACCTTCGTATCTTAGGGAGTAGTTCCGACGTGATTCTGAGCATGCGCACTGGAAAACATCCACGGGACGGCGCATGCGCTGTTTGTTTTAAGTACTTGTATGGCACTCGGCCCATCATTTGCATGGGGTTACGCCTCATTAGCATGGCTCACGCCCACTTCCACCTACGCCGGAATACGCTCGTAGTTACGTATTCACAAAGCACTTGCGTCTAAAGTTACGGCGGCGTAGCGTAAATGTGCCGGCGTAAGCGCGCCTAAATCAAATGAGGAACAGGGGGGCGTGTTTTATATAAACTAAGCATGACCCCACGTAAATGACGCTTTTTTCGAACGGCGCATGCTCAGTATCACGTTGAATTTTCAAATTAAATTACGCCCGCTCAATGCCTAGATGACGTGAACGTAACTTACGCAAAGCCCTTTTCGCGAACGTTTTACGCAAACGACGTAAACAGCGGAAAATTTGACGCTGTCCCAACGTCCATACTTAACATTGCGTAAGCCTCACTATAGCAGGGGTAACTTTACGCCGGTCCGACGCCTTACGCAAACGGCGCATATACGTTTGTGAATCTGCGTATCTACCTAATTTGCATATTCTACGTGTAAATCTACGGAAGCGCCACCTTGCGGCCAGCGTAAATATGCAACTAAGATACAACAGCGTAAGAGACTTACGTAAGTCGTATCTCAGCAAAAATCCGGCGTATCTTGCTTTCTGGATACAGAAAAAAGATACGCCGGCGCATCCTAGAAGTTACGCAGCGTATCAATAGATACGCCGACGTAACTTCTTTGTGGATCTGGCCCAATGTGTCCATTTTCTTGACAGTAGGAGCTTTTCAGCTATGTTATTTAAACAGCAGCTCCTGGCTGTCATTTTGACAGCAGGTATTTGCCGACAAAATCAAATATGCCCCTTGTGTTGTTCCTGGGATCTGGTCAGGTTTGAATGATAAAATTGCGCATCTTGCAGTAATAAAAATGTATGTCAATGAAGTGAGCAGACTGTGCCGTGTTCCCCTCACTATATCTTGTCTTTTTTCCCAGAGAAGGGGGCGCTGAGGGAATATGGGGAATTCTGAAGCCTCAGATGAACTTCCAATTTGAAGAAAAGACGATTGCGGAAATTGAGAACATCGACGACAACAACAACATCAACGCCATCTCCACCAACCCCAGTAACACCACCACCAAAATCGACACCATCTCCACCAACAACATCGACACCATCTCCACCAACAACATCGACACCATCTCCACCAACCCCACCAACACCACCACCAACATCGACACCATCGACAACATCGACACCAACAACATCAACACCATCTCCACCAACCCCACTAACACCACCACCAACATCGACACCAACAACATCGACACCATCTCCACCAACCCCACCACCACCACCACCAACATCGACACCATCGACAACATCGACACCAACAACATCAACACCATCTCCACCAACCCCACTAACACCACCACCAACATCGACACCAACAACATCGACACCATCTCCACCAACCCCACCACCACCACCACCAACATCGACACCACCAACATCGACAACATTGACACCAACAACATCAACACCATCCTCACCAATACCAACACCACCAACAACATCGACAACAACCCCACTAACAACATCAATACCAACAACATCGACACCACCACCAACATCGACACCACCACCAACATCAACATCAACAACACCAATACCACCAATACTACCAATACTAATACCAAAACAACCAGTGAATAGCCCCCCCATGGACCGCATAGTAAAGTATATTGAATATGTAGAATACCTAGACAAGGAGATCACATCCATGTTATAAATGTTCTTAGTGTGCTCCCTCCCTGAGACGTGATACCTTCAGTCATGTGGCCACCAGAAATCACCTTCTTCAGCTGTGGACTTTGCAGGGTGAGCGGCTTCACAGTACACTTCATCGGACAGACATGAACCATAAGTTATAATTCATTCTCATTATAATTATTTATAGAGCTATCATATAGACATATACACTATATTGTCAAAAGCATTGGGACACCTGCCTTTACACACATGAACTTTAATGGCATCCCAGTCTTAGTCTGTAGGGTTCAATATTGAGTTGGCTCCGCCCTTTTCAGCTATAACAGCTTCAACTCTTCTGGGAAGGCCGTCCACAAAGTTTAGGAGGGTGTCTATGGCAGTGTTTCTCAACTCCAGTCCTCAAGGTGCCCCAACAGGTCATGTTTTCAGGATTTCCCTCAGATGGAACGGCTGTGGCAACTACTAAGGCAGTGAAACTGATCAAATCAGCTGTGCAAAATAAAGGAAAGGCTAAAAACATGACCTGTTGGGGTGCCTTGAGGACTGGAGTTGAGAAACAACTGGTCTATGGGAATGTTTGACCATTCTTCCAGAAGAGCATTTGTGAGGTCAGACACTGATGTTGGACAGGAAGGCCTGGCTCGCAGTCTTCACTCTAATTCATCCCAAAGGTGTTCTATAGGGGTTGAGGTCAGGACTCTGTGCAGGCCAGTCAAGTTCCTTCACCCCAAACTCGCTTATCCGTGTCTTTACGAGCCTTGCTTTGTGCACTGGTGCGCAGTCATGTTGGAACAGGAAGAGGCCGTCCCCAAACTGTTCCCACAAAGTTGGGGGCATGAAATTGTCCAAAATGTCTTGGTATGCCGACGCCTTAGGCCCCGTACACACCATAGAATCCATCCGCGGATAAATCCCAGCGAATGGGTTTCAGCGGATAGATCCTATGGTGTGTACACTCCAGCGGATCTGTTTCCGCGGATATATCTCCCCTGGGATGGATTCCAGCAGATAAATATTTGCTGACATGCTAAACAAATCTATCTGCTGGAATCCATCCCAACGGATGGATCCGCTGGTCTGTATAGACTCACCGGATCCATCCGTCCGAAGGGATCCCCCGCACGCGTCGCAATGATTAGACGCATGCGTGGAATTCCTTATATGACAGCGTCGCGCACGTCGCCGCGTCATAATCGCGGCGACGGCACGACACGTCATCGCCAGAGGATTTCGGCGCGGATTTCAATGCGATGGTGAGTACACTCCATCGCATGAAAATCCGCCGAAATCCTCGAGAGGATTTATCCGCGGAAACGGTCCGCTGGACCGTATTCGCGGATAAATTCTATCGTGTGTATGGGGCCTTAGGAGTTCCCTTCACTGGAACTAAGGGGCCAAGCCCAACCCCTGAAAAACAACCCCACACCATAATCCCCCCTCCACCAAATGATTTGGACCAGTGCACAAAGCAAGGTCCATAAAGACATGGATGAGCGAGTTTGGGGTGGAAGAACTTGACTGGCCTGCACAGAGTCCTGGCCCTTAACCCAATAGAACACCTTTGGGATGAAGTAGAGCGGAAACTGCGAGCCAGGCCTTCTCACCCAACATCAGTGCCTGACCTCACAAATGCTCTTCTCGTCCCATAGACACCCTCCTCAACCTTGTGGACGGCCGTCCCAGAAGAGTTGAAGCTGTTATAGCTGCAAAGGGCGGGGCCAACTCAATATTGAACCCTACTGGGATACCATTAATGTTCATATGTGTGTGCAAAGGCAGGCATCCCAATACTTTTGACAACATAGTGCATATATATATGTATATGGCTGTCAATTTCCCAGAATGCTGTAAGCATTATAAACAAGGTTGATACATGTAATACAAATATAATGATTGGATAGTGGGGAGTGGCTGGGGAAGGATTAGAGATTTATCCTCACTTCCTGTTCCAGTTACAACACTTTTACCAGACAGGAAGTGAGAAAAACAGAGACATCGACATATAGAAAACATCTGACAGGGGGTTCTAACCCTTCTACCACTAATTTTTATTCTTCTTCCTGTGTTGGTGTTGGAGAGTTTCCCTCGCTTCCTGTCTAATAAAAAAAAATTGTCAACGGGACAGGAAGTGAGGGGGGAATCAATCTAACAGAGCCTCAGAGCCAAATGTTTTGGACATACACATTTTTTTTTAGTTTTAGTTTTGGATAGCGTAGGGGAAAGGTTTTATTTTTGCTGTTTGTGTCCCAATCGGGAGCTTTCCCTTCACTTCCTGTGCTGGAGATGCAACAGAAAATGAGATGACCCAATGGGGGGGTCACAGGTTTGGACCCCACCAAATTGGATTGGGGTCACTTTTCATAGCGGGAAACTTTCTTTATTCTTGTATCATAAATAATTACTAAAAGATTGTCAGTTTCTTCATATCTTCTTTTATGTAATACTGCTACGTGTGCTGAATGTTTGTAACACTCTGATTATTTTTGTTCTCAATAAAAATTATGGTCGAAAAAAGAAAAAAAAAAAAGAAAATGAGATGAAATCTCTAGAAGTGAATGAAATTTCCCCTTTACATACGCTTTAGGCATTGGCTGAGGTCAGCAAATAGGAATCAGGAAATCATTACGGCCAATGGGAAAGGAGGGAAGAAGGAAGGTAAAGTCGATTGTTGCACAGAGTTTCACAGCTGCTATCTGGAGATTCCTAAAGAGCTTACAGCAGCTTCTATGCACATTGACCCATAGATTAGGTAACAAGAGGAATGGCATGGGTCACATTTTATCGGTTCTGTATAGCGTAGGGAAGGGCTAAAACCCCTGCCAGGTTATTTTTTTGTTGTTTGTGTCCCAATCAGGACACTTCCTGTGCTGGAGATGCAACAGAAAATTAGATAACATCTCTCCAAAGTTAATGAAATTTCCCCTTTAGAGTTGGACTCAAAATGTTTGGATTTATCCTCACTTTCCATTTCGGTGACAATGGTCCCTCAGGACACATAAAGGGAGGATCTCCCCAATGGGGGCGGAGACAGCAATAAAAACTTGAAAAAAGGGTCTAATCCTTTCCTACTTCATCCAAAACAAAAAAAGAATCCTTTACATACACTTTAAGCATTGGCTGAGGTCAGCAAATAGAAACCAGATAATCATTACGGCCAATGAGAAAGGAGGGAAGAAGAAAGGTAAGGTCGATTTTTTGCGCAGAGTTTCACAGCTGCCATCGGTGGATTTCTAAAGAGCTTACAGCAGCTTCTATGCACATTGACCCATAGATTAGTTAACAAGAGGAATGGCATGGGTCACATTTTATGAGTTCTGGATAGCGTAGGGAAGGGCTAAAACCCCTGCCAGGTTATTTCTTTGCTGTTTGTGTCCCAATCGGGAGCTTTCCCTTCACTTCCTATGTTGGGGATGCAACAGAAATTTAGTAAGTCTCTCTAAAGTGAATGAAATTTCCTTTAACAGATAGCATGGCTCTAAGACGGTCCAGGTAATAAGGCATGCAGAGTTCTGGGGTGGTCCCATATCCAGAGCTTTTTTTCTCAGAAAATAGGTGCAGGAACTCAACCACGACCCCGTTCAGATTTCACAAACAGTAGAAGGGTCTTAAAGGGGCATTAAATACCAGGATTGCATTACATACAGAGTGCAGAGTTCGGGGGGGTTACACACAGAGTGCAGAGCTGTCACTTGTAAACACAGAAACCAGACTTCTGTGTTTACAAGTGATTGTGGTGAGCAGGCACCAAAGGGTCTGAGCCAGAGGTGGTGGAACTGAGTTCCCCCAAGTTCCCCCTGAAAAAAAGCCCTGCCGATATCCAATCCGAGTCATACACAGGGAAATCTAACAGCAAAGTAGTGCAGGCAAACAGAAGGCTTGATCAGAACAATGCAGGTCTCTGTCTCTATCACAAGCGAGGGATAGAGTGTTCAGTTGGCTTATATCAGGTGACTGACCAGATCAATCAGTCAACAGGTCAACACAGACAGGGAGGAAAAGCAACAGCAAACACCCGGGTGCTGGAATGAGGAACAGGGGCACTAAGTGATCATGACACAGTGAGTTCAGGACCCCATGCTCAGGGGGTGGGGCTATGACACCCTACACTTACAATCTTCACTCAGTCAGGGCTAGTTCAGGGCACCATACTCAGGGGGAGGGGCTATGACACCCTACACTTACAATCTTCACTCAGTCTTCCAGGTTCAGTGAGCTCAGGGTACCATGTTCAGGGGGAGGGGCTATGACACCCTACACTTACAATCTTCACTCAGTCTTCCAGGTTCAGTGAGCTCAGGGCACCATGCTCAGGGGGAGAGGCTATAACGCCCTACACTTTCAATCTTCACTCAGTCTTCCAGGATCAGTGAGTTCAGGGCTCCGTGGTCAGGGGGAGGGGCTTTGACAACTTACACTTACAATCTTTGGTCTCAGGTTTATTGATGCTAGGTATATCCAACCCAGATGATGGAGTACATCTTGTGGAGAAGATAGGTACTACAGACGGCATTTCTGGATTGAAGGTGCATATTCCAACCAAAGCTATTATTTTTGTCGCTGCCTGGGAGCAATTTAAATTTTTGTTTGCACAGAGTTGAGTTTATTGAACAATCCTGGATTATGTTGTGTGCAAAGTCGAAGATTTAATAGCTAGTGGTTTGGGACTGTCCACAGACATAAAAGCCACCATTGAGCGTTCCCTCATTCTGCCTTAACGACATCGGCATACCTCCCAACTGTCCCTGATTTCGAGGGACTGTCCCTCATTCTCCTCATTTGTCCCTCATTTTGGCCTGATCTATATAGATGTATATAAAATGTCCCTTTTATCTATCAAAAAGTGTTTCCAGCGCTAAACCTTTAATCTGATTTCTAAATGGCTGCATTTGTAAATTCCAAAAGCCAATATAAAGAAATAGTAGTGTAAAAAAAGCACTTGTGGGTTTAACCAATCTTATTTTTTTGTACAATTCTCCATTAAGGGGGCGTGGCAAGGGGTGTGTCCTATGCCTGCATACTTTTGCTGATAGGTGTCCCTCATTCCCATCTCAGAAAGTTGGGAGGTATGCACACTGTAATGTATATTTGTACTGTTATGGGGGTGAACCTCATTGGGATTCAAGGTGGATTTCCGCTGCTGGTCCAAAATGTAAAGTGTAGATATGAGCGCACGCCGGGAGTAACTCACTGACACATCTGTTCAGTTCAACTACTTCCTGATCTATATTTTATTACAGGCAGTGCCAAGCTCTTTTTACACACAGCACGATATGTCACTATTATGTTAATGCGAGTCTAAAAAGCACCTCTGATTGGCTGAAATACAAGGAGAGTACAAAAACTTGATGGTCAAAGCTTGGTTGTCATCTGGTCCCTCTTGGTCTTCTGCATTCTTCCAATTGCTTGGGTAGTAGGGGGTAGTGTTGAGCGGAATACGCCATATTCGATTTCGCGATATATCACGAATATATAGCCGAATATTCGAGAAATATTCGCTAAAATCGAATATTCGTGATATTTTATCGAAATGAAATGTTTGCGAAATTTCGCTATTGCGAATGCGAAAATAATTGCGAAATTTCGACAACTGCGGTAGGAGCACTCTGATTGGCTCATTCTGAAATCGAATATTCCTGATATTTTATCGAAATTTCGCAAAATGCGAATGCGAAATTGATTGCGGAATTTCGACAACTGCTGTAGGAGAACTCTGATTGGCTCTGATGCAAAAGAAGGGCGGAGAAAATAATCGCGCAATATTCCTATTGCCGAATATTCGCATTGCGAATATTCGGCAATATAAAATGATCGCTTCAGCTACTCGGCCCAAGGTCTCTAATCATACCAGCAATGCTTTCAGACGTCGATGGAGATCACTAGGATGTGATCTGTTTTAAAAATAAATTTGAAAAAATGTGAATATTCGGAATAGCGAATATTGGCCGCGAAATTCGAGAAATTTGCGAATACTTGAATATGCCATATTCGAGCCGAATATTCGCAATACGAATATTCGTGAGCAACACTAGTAGGGGGCAGACGCCATCTTTAACTTCAGCCATCCTTGACTCGGTGGGAGGGGGTGTTCCTAGAGGCCATCTTGAGTAAAGACTATTAAAGCCGTTGTGTACATACGAAAAAAACAATATAGACTTTATAGTATAGAACCGAAAGCTCCTCCCAAGATGTACACGTGACACCTATGATGGTAATCTGATGCTTCCTAATTATATTTACTGGTCGGCTGTGCAAGAACCTAAATAAAGCGTTGTGTTACGACTGTATGGTTTCCACTCTGTGGTCGCCTTGCGCCGTGTCAATATAATTTCCATTAAATAAAGACAAAAGTTATATTAACCCTCTTCGCGCCTAAGGGTAAAACACATCTTAATGCCTAAGCACAATTTTGCAGCTTTAAAAGGTGTTAAAAAAACGTACAAATCATCACAACTACTGCGTGCATCCAGGTGGATTATACTGCAGGTTTTTTTTAGAACAAATTGGACTTTCGTTTGGTGGTAAATGGTAATGGTTATCTCCTGATTTTTTATTTATTTTTTATTATCAAAGGAAAACTGTCCCAAAAATAGTAAAAAAATATATATATATTTTTTCATTTAGCTGTATATTTCCTGTTACTACCATAAACCACCAAAGAACAACTCAAAACTAATTCTCCTGCTCCTGACGATCGCAGTGATACCACGTATGTGTATGTACGTTGATGTTTGTACCTGTAGTAGAGCCCAGAAACAATAGTGCGCATTTTGCTTTTTTTTTTTTAACCCTACCTAAAACACACTGACAATAAAAAATAAATAAAAATCCTGTCCAAAAAATACAGCCCAAAAATAATAGTGCGCATTTTGCTTTTTTTAACCTACCTAAAACACACTGGCCCAGATTCAAGAAGCACTTGCGCCCGCGCAACCATAGTTGCGCGGCGCAAGTGCTTACTTGCTCCGGTGTAACGAGTGCTCCTGATTCAGGAACCTCGTTACACCGACTGCAGCCTAGGATATGACAGACATAAGCCTCCTTATGCCTTCACATCCCAGGCTGCATTCTTGCGTTGGCCGCTAGGGGGCGCGGCCTTTGTGATCGGCGTGTAGTATGCAAATTGCATACTACCACCGATTCACAAAAGTTGCGCGGGCCCTGCGTACGCAAGGTACGGAGTTTCCGTACGGCGCCTTTAGCATAAGGTTGCTCCTGCTAATAGCAGGCGCAGCCAATGCTAAAGTATAGCTGCGCCTCCCGCTCGCGACGTTCAAATTTCACGTCGTTTACGTAAGTGAACCGTGAATGGCGCTGGACGCCATTCACGTTCACTTACAAGCAAATGATGTCCTTGCGACGTCATTTGCCGCAATGCACGTCGGGAAAGTTTCCCGACGGAGCATGCGCTGTTCGCTCGGCGCGGGAGCGCGCCTAATTTAAATGATTCCCGCCCCCGGCGGGATCATTTACATTAGGCAGCCTTGCGCCCGGCTGCTTAGCATATTGCCCGCGCAATTTACGGAGCAACTGCGCAATATTTGCGTGGGCGCAGAGAAAAAAATTTGCTCTTTGCCCACGCAAATATTGCGCGATTCTACTTGAATCTGGTCCACTGACAATAAAAAAAATAATAAAAAAAATAATAAAAAAAAATACAGCC
Organism: Rana temporaria; assembly: GCF_905171775.1. NCBI lineage: Eukaryota > Metazoa > Chordata > Amphibia > Anura > Ranidae > Rana > Rana temporaria. Next base: position 540,741,839 of record NC_053490.1, on the reverse strand, counting down.
CAGAAACAATAGTGCTCATTTTGCTTTTTTTTAACCTACCTAAAACACACTAAAACCTACCTAAGACAATAAAAAAAAATCCTGTCCAAAAAATCCAGCCCAAAAACAATAGTGCGCATTTTGCTTTTGTTTAACTGCTTGCCGACCAGCCACCGCAGTTATACGGCGGCAGGTCGGCTCCCCTGCGCGAGAGCCCGTAGCTATACGTCGGCATCTCAAAACGGCCACTAGGGGCGCATGCGCGCGCCCCCCGCTTGTCCCTGACTCCCGTGCGCGTGCCCGGTGGGCGCGATCGCCGTCGGACACCTGCGATTGCTCGTTAAAGAGCGAGGACCGGGAGCCGTGTGTGTAAAAACACAGCTCCCGGTCCTGTCAGGGGAGAAATGCTGATCCTCTGTTCATACAATGTATGAACAGCAATCAGTCATTTCCCCTAGTGAGGCCACCCCCCCTACAGTTAGAACACACCCAGGGAACATACCCCTTCCTCACCCCCTAGTGTTAACCCCTTCCCTGCCAGTGGCATTTTTATAGTAATTCGATGCATTTTTATAGTACTGATTGCTATAAAAATGCCAATGGTCCCAAAAATGTGTCAGAAAAGTGTCCGAAGTGTCCGCCATAATGTCGCAGTACCGAGAAAAAAATCGCTAATCGCCGCCATTACTAGTAAAAAAAAAATAATAATAAAAATGCCATAAAACTATCCCCTATTTTGTAAACGCTATAACTTTTGCGCAAACCAATCAATAAACGTTTATTGCGATTTTTTTTACGAAAAATATGTAGAAGAATACGTATCGGCCTAAACTGAGGAAAATAATTGTTTTTTTATATATTTTTTTTATAGCAAAAAGTAAAAAATATTATTTTTTTTCAAAATTGTCGCTCTATTTTTGTTTATAGCGCAAAAACTAAAAACCACAGAGGTGATCAAATACCATCAAAAGAAAGCTCTATTTGTGGGGGAAAAAATATGCCAATTTTGTTTGGGAGCCACGTCGCACGACCGCGCAATTGTCAGTTGAAGCGATGTAGTGCCGAATCGCAAAAAGTGCTCTGGTCTTTGACCAACAATATGGTCCGGGGGTTAAGTGGTTAACCTACCTAAAACACACTGACAATAAAAAAAAATATTAAAAATTCCTGTCTATAAAATACAGCCCAGAAAAATACAACCCAGAAATAATAGAGCGCATTTTGCTATTCTTTTGACCTACCTAAAACACACTGACAATAAAAAAATAAAATAATAAAAAAAATCCTGTCCATAAAATACAGCCCAGAAACAATAGTGCACATTTTTCTTTTTTTAACCTACCTAAAACACACTGGCCCAGATTCAGGTACGACTTGCCCATTTCTTACGGAGGCGCAGTCTACCGTTTTAACACAGCGCCTCCGTAAATTTCCTGCGCTACGCTTGATTCACGGAGCAGCAGCTCCGTAATTTGCGTGGGCGCTCCTGAAAAATGCCCGGCGTAAGCGCACGTAATTTAAATGATCCCATAGGGGGCGTGGATCATTTAAATTAGGCGCGTTCCCGCGCCGAACGTAGTGCGCATGCTCCGTCGGGAAACTTTCCCGACGTGCATTGCGGCAAATGACGTCGCAAGGACGTCATTTGCTTCAAAGTGAACGTAAATGGCGTCCAGCGCCATTCACGATTCACTTACGCAAACGACGTTAAATTTTTAATTCGCAACGCGGGAACGACGGGTATACGTAACATTGGCTGCCCCTGCTAATAGCAGGAGCAGCCTTACGCGGAACCCGACGAACGGAAACGACGTAAACTGCGTACGCAGGGCTCGCGTAGGGTTGTGAATCGGCGTTAGTATGCAATTTGCATACTATACGCTGACCACTATGGGAACGCCCCCTAGCGGCCATCGTAAGAATGCAGCCTAATATATGATGGCATAAGAGCCTTATGCTAGTCATATCTTAGGCTGCATTCACACCTGAGCGTAGGGCGTTCGGTCGTTTTTTCGGGCGTTTTTTTTCGCGCGTATTCATGCTTATTTGTGCGTTTGCATACAGCGTCGTGCGACGTTTTTGTACTTCGGCGTTTCTTATTTTAGCCAATAGGAAAAATTATCATCTTTTCATCACTTGTTGCTATGTTGGTAGATTTTTTTTAATCTTCTGCATGGGCGACAAGTTCTATTGATTAAAGCGACGAAACGCCCATAGAAAACGCCCGTTGTCGCGCGATACGCTCAATACGCGCGTTTCCCATTACTTTCTATGGGGAAAAAAAAAACGCTCAAACGCCGCTGTCGCGCGATTCGCGCGACAAAAAAAGGTCCGGGACTTGTTTGAGCTTCGCGCGACAGGCGTTTGGGCGTTCAGGCGTTCAGGTGTGAACAGTCACCATAGGGAATAATGTTAATTCTCCCCTCTGGCGTTTGTGAGCAGTGCGCTTCAGGCGTAAAAACGCCTAGGTGTGAATGGGACCTTAGGCTGCAGTCGGCATATCGAGGTTCCTGAATGAGGAGCATTCGAGACGCCGGCGCAAGTAAGCAATTGCGCTGCGTAACTATGGTTACGCAGACGCAATTGCTTGTTGAATCTGGGCCACTGACAATAATAATATTTAAAAAAAAATTCTGTCCAAAAAATCCTGACCCTGACCTTTGACCCTGACCTTAACCCAAACACTAACCCTGCCATTGATCTAGATCAAAGCTTGATCTAGGTATTTTTTTTTAAATTATTGTTGTTGTTGTTATTATTTTTTCTACACACACTTTTATTTTCTTTCTCTGCAAGGACAGAGAAAGATGAAATGTCTCTTTCTCATCCATTCACAGAGACAGAAAACACAGGGGAGGGCTTCACAGTGACTGATCACTGTGGTAGCCAATCAGAGGCTATCACCGAGATCAGGTGACCCGGAATTGGACTTTCCAGGTCCTGATCGTTAAAAAGGGGTCGGGGGCTTTTCGGTGAGACCAGGCCCGGATTTACTCCCTCCCGGGTCTTTCAATGCCGCTTCCGCAGTACAGGGGGGACATTATCCGCCGGGGGACTTTTTTGGCAGGGCACCGAGAAGCGGGCGGGTGCTCACATTGAGAGGCAGGGGGGGGGGGGTTGCTGCTGCTGAAAATTGCATTGAGAAGCGGGGGGGTGCTCACCTCCTCTTCCCTCAGTTTTCTCTCCTCTCACTATCCGTGACATGACAGGGGGGAGCTCCCGAAATGAAAGTGAAAGTGTCCTCTCCTCTTAGCCACAGTGCCGCCCCTGCACCCACTGCCGCCCCGAGGCCTGGCCTTGTTGGCCTTGTCTGGAATCCGGCCCTGGGTGAGACCCCAGTCACTGGCACAAAAGGAGATATGGAAATGTGCAGCCCCACAGAAAAAAGCCCAGTCCAGTGGGGCGCATATTTGTGTTACGTCAGCGGCCTTCCCGAATTTAGGGATTTTCTTCTCCGTATCAAAGCTGAATTGTTTGATTTGATTGACCTTATTCATCATCATCACCATCATGAGGAGCATTCTAGCTGACCCGGGGATGTGGTTTACCTGCCCCTTGTTCCTCCTCCATTGTGTGAAGGACCTTGTGGGGACTTTCATCATCGGCTATATCTCAGTTGCTGTGGTTGGGGGTCTAATGCCCGGCACTGTGCAATTACTGTGCATTTCTGACTCGCTGACATTTTCCAGCAGTTACGTAAATACCTGAATACACGACGTATGGTATGGCAGGAAGTGGCAAATCACACATCAACCGCAGTGCAAGTCTAACAATGTGACTGCTTGTTTACGAAGAACAAACTATTTTCATTTCCCCAGAAGTCTGAATGTCACGAATGTCAGGAACTTGTGTATTATCTTGTGGTCTATTCATGGTTCTATTCATGGTGGCCACCTATGGTCAGTGTTCTATTGTGGTCCATCCATGAAATGTATTTTTGATATGAAACATCCATGGACTGTATTATTTTGTGATCCATACATTCTATATACTATCTTATAGTCTATCCATTGTCTGTATTATCTTATGGAAGATCCATTGTCTGTATTATCTTGTTGGCCATCCATGGACTGTATTATCTTATGGAAGATCCATTGGCTGTTTTATCTTGTTGGCCATCCATGGACTGTATTAGGTTATGGAAGATCCATTGACAGGGAGTCACGGAGCAAAGGAAGTTGGGGGAGGGACGGCATGACAGGGTGGGACTGGCCGTAGGAGATAGGCTCCTGTTGGTGGAAGGGGAGGGGTAGTCTGTTAGTTGGCGGGGGCGGCAGAGGCTGTTGGCGCGGAGGAAGTGACGTTTCGTCACTCCTCCATTTGTAACTGAAAGAGAAGCTGGCCACCCACCCTCCCTGGTTTTAGGCTTTCTGTGGGGGGTGTTGGGTCTATGGAAGACGAGGAAAGGCTGGAAGTTGGGGTAGGAAAAAGGTTGTACCCATAGGTGGTATGGGGGTTATTGGGTACCTTTCGGTTAACGAGGGTTAACCAGGAAGGGGCTAAAATGTTAGGTCACTGCAGACGGTTATACTGCCTCTGTGTCGGTGTCTTGCGACTGAGGCCTAGGTAATAATGGTTGTCCCAGTGTCCAAGTTGAGAGGGGTGGTCTTCTAGACCACCAAGTATTGAAAATGTGTATAAAGTTATTTAAAGTTATTTAAACGGTTATTTATGTTAAATTTTGAAATGGTTAAATAAAAAAGGCTGGAAGGCCAATTTTACTCCACAACGTGGTCCCTGGTATCATTGGGGCTTTGTGGGGTAAGGTATAGGGGGGTTGGGGTCATGGAGATAGTGGGTAAGGTGTCACTAGGATCGGTCCTTAACATGTCGTGTATTATCTTGTTGACCATCCACTGTCTGTATAATGTTATAGAAGATCTATCGACTGTATTATCTTGTTGGCCATTCATGGATTGTATTAGGTTATGAAAGATCCATGGACTGTCTGTATTATGTTATGGGAGATCCATTGACTGTATTATCTTGCTGGCCATCCATTGTCTGCAGGGCCGGCGCTAGCGCAAGGCAACATGGGCACTTGCCTTACGACGCCAGGGAACAGGGCGGAAAATTGACAGTGTCAGTGTCTCTCTCGTCTCTGTTCTACCTATCACACAAGCTGATCTAGGAGGAGGGCGGGACTTTTCTCACAGCGCGGCCAAAGTTTTCATACTAAGCTCCGATACACACAGCGGGAGATGCCTGCTGTGTGTGAAGTGTAGAGGAGGAGGGAGGGGAGCGCTGCAGCCACACTAGCAGTGTGTGTGATAAGTTCTCTCTCATGTCACGCTGCCCTGGCGGCCTCTCCTCTTTTCTCGTCCATCCCTATTTGATTGTGACATCATCTGGGATGGACGAGAAGAGAGGAGAGGCCGCCGGGGCAGCGTGACATGAGAGAGAACTTATCACAGATGCTTCCTGCATACTGGCTGCCAGGTAAACGCTGCGCCCCAATGTGCTCCAATATGTCCCGATGTGCTCCAATATGCCCCAATGTGTGCCAGAATGCCCTGATGTGCGCCAAGTGCCCCGTGCCCTGATGTGCCATGTGTCCTGATGTCCCGTGCCCTGATGTCCTGTGCCCCAGTCTGCTGTGCCTCAATGTCGTGTGCCCTGATGTGCTGTGCCCTTTACCCTGATGTGGCCTGGTGTGCTGTACCCTGATGTGCTATGCCCTGATGTTCACTGTGCCCTCATGTGCCCTGATGTGCTGTGCCCTGTGCCCTGATGTGCACTGTACACTGATGTGTTGTGCCCTGGGCGTACGTGCGGGGGGAGGGGCGGTGCGGCAAAATGCACCTTCGCCTGAGTTGGCAAAAATCCTTGCACCGGCCCTGATTGTCTGTATTATATTATGGAAAATCTATTGACTGTTTTATCTTGTTGGCCATCCATGGACTGTATTTGGTTATGGAAGATCCATTGACTGTATTATCTTGTGGTCCATTCATGGTTTGTACTGTCTTATGGTCCATCCATGGTCTGCATTAGGTTATGGAAGATCTATTGACTGTATTATCTTGTGGTCCATTCATGGTTTGTACTGTCTTATGGTCCATTCATGGACTGTATTAGGTTATGGAAGATCTATTGACTGTATTATGATCTTGTTGGCCATCCATGGTCTGTACTATCCTATGGTCCATCAATGGACTGTATTATGTTATGAAGGATACATTGACTGTATTATCTTGTTGGCCATCCGTGGACTGTATTCGGTTATAGGATATCCATTGACTGTATTCTCTTGTTGACCATCCATTGTCTGTATTATATTATGGAAGATCTATTGACTGTATTATCTTGTTGGCCATCCATGGACTGTATTATGTTATGGAAGATCCATTGACTGTATTATCTTGTGGTCCAGCCATGGTCTGTATGGTCCATCCATGGACTGTATTATGTTATGGAAGATCCATTGACTGTATTATCTTGTTGGCCATCCATGGACAGTATTATGTTATGAAAGATCCATTGACTGTATTATCTTGTGGTCCATCTATGGTCTGTACTGTCTTATGGTCCATCCATGAACTGTATTAGGTTATGGAAGATCCATTGACTGTATTATCTTGTTGGCCATCCATTGTCTGTATTATTATTATCATTATTATACAGGATTTATATAGCGCCAACAGTTTACTCAGCGCTTTACAATAAAAAGGATGTGGGATGTGTAGTTCTACAACAGCCGGAGGGCCGTAGTTTGAGAATCCCTGCCATAGACACTCTATTAAACCTTGTGGACGGCCTTCCCAGAAGAGTTGAAGCTGTTATAGCGGCAAAGGGCGGGGCCGACTCAATATTGAACCCTACGGACTAAGACTGGGATGCCATTAAAGTTCATCCGCGTGTAACGGCAGGTGTCCCAATACTTTTGGTAATATAGTGTAATTTTTTTGGGTGAGGCATTAGGTGCAAAAGGACATTTTCACATCATAAGTTATCGGATGTGTTGTATGGAAGGTATGCACTGGCCCTTTAAAGGTCTGTGAATTATTTTTTTCACAGAAACCGAAAGAGAAACCCGGCGTTCAGTCACCTAAAGAGCTAAAACATTACGAGAAACCACATAATTGCTTCCAGTCTGCTACTCTGTCAGCACCTAGAATGAGCTCCTATCAGCCACTGAACATCATGGCTGTCTGAGGCCATCAGATGTTGCACACAGACCTTCTTTTCCGAGGTGGGCCTGCTGACTACGGTACTGACCACGGTACTGACCACCGTACTGACCACAGTACTGACCACCGTACTGACTACGGTACTGACCACCGTACTGAGCACCGTACTGACCACTGTACTGACCACCGTACTGACCACGGTACTGACCACCGTACTGAGCACCGTACTGACCACGGTACTGACCACCGTACTGACCACGGTACTGACCACCGTACTGACCACGGTACTGACCACGGTACTGACCACCGTACTGACCACGGTACTGACCACCCACATTCCTGAATGGATGGTTTTCCAACACTGTGGATTGTATATAAGAAGACAACATCCTGCACAGGTAAGATAGAAAATTTTTATGTAAATTTTTATGAAATTTGGGTAAAATTTTTACTTTCTTGGTGGAACACAAATAGGGTGAGCAAAAAAAAAAAAAAAAATGACACGTACGCTGGAAGGGAAATAGAAATTTGTGGGCCAGATTCACAGAAGAAGTACGCCGGCGTATCTACTGATACTCCGGCGTACTTTCAAATTTGCCGCGTCGTATCTTTAGTTTGAATCCTCAAACCAAGATACAACGGCTTCTGGCTTCGATCCGACAGGTGTACGGCTTCGTACGCCTTCGGATCGTAGGTGCAATACTTCGGCGCCCGCTGGGTGGAGTTTGCGTCGTTTTCCGCGTCGGGTATGCTAATTGGCTTTTTCCGTCGTTCCACGAACGTTCGCGCGGCCGTCGCATTCTCTTACGTCGTCGATAGTCGGCTTTTCCCGCCGTATAGTTAAAGCTGCTATTTCGTGGCGTATAGATAGACTTGCCATGTTAAAGTATGGCCGTCGTTCCCGCGTCGAATTTTGTATTTTTTTTTTTGCGTAAGTCGTCCGTGCATAGGAAAGGACGTAACTCACTCAAATTTTCGCGCAAAGCACGGCGGGAAATTTCGAAACGGAGCATGCGCATTTCAATCGGCACGGGGACGCGCTTCATTTAAATGAATCACGCCCCCTACCCGCCGAATTTGAAATAGGCGCCGAGAAATACACTACGCCGCCGTAACTTACGGCGCGAAATCTTCCTGGATTCGAAATTCCGCCAGGTAAAATACAGCGGCAGATAAGCTGCGCCAGGGCAATTCTTAGTGAATCTGGCCCTAAGTTCCTAATTTAAGGATACTGCTTTATAATATTAATATTTGCAACTTCTGCCAAAAAAATCAACCCGTTTTGAATTGTAGAAAGCTAAGTTGTGTAGCTCGGCTTTCATCGGAGTTTGGGTACAACGCAACATGGAGGCTCCGCTCACCTCTTATCTATTTCCATCGGTAGGACTGCAAACGCGAGCTCACAATGCAAATACATTAACCTGTAGAGATGATAGAACTTCTAAAAAATTCCATCAGATGGGGTTTGGCTGAACGTTAACCTTAAAAAATGTGTTACCCTCCAAAATCTGGAATTTCGGAACTGGAAATTGACATCAATGGGAATCTAAGCCAGGATCCAAAAAAAAAGTTTATTTATTTTTTCACAGCAGCCTATGAATTAAAATTGTAGGTTGAACATTTAGTTTGGAGGGTAACCACTTCAGCCCCGGAAGAATTTACCCCCCTTCCTGACCAGAGCACTTGTTTTGTGATTCGGCACTGCGTCATTTTTAACTGACAATTGCGCGGTCGTGCAACGTGGCTCCCAAACAAAATTGGCGTAATTTTTTTCCCACAAATAGAGATTTCTTTTGGTGGTATTTGATTACCTCTGCGGTTTTTAATATTTGCGCTATAAACAAAAAAAGACAGACAATTTTATATATATATATATATATATTTATAGATTTACTTTCTGCTATAATACTTACCAAAAAAAAAAAAGTGTATATTGCTCTATGAGGAGCTGGAATGGATGAATGTTCTTCTGATTTTCTCTATAAATGAAGGGATTGTGTATTTTCGGGAGGCCGTGGTTTTTAACAATTCCTTGCTTGAAGATGCTGCCGGTGAGGAAACACTTTGTGATTATTCAAAAGCAGCACAAAGTGTGTTTCTGGAATAAGAACTCGGGAGGGAAGAGCAACAATTTTGAAAAAAAGCAATGGGCCAGATTCACAAAGCAGATACGACGGCATATCTCCTGATACGCCGTCGTATCTGTTTTTCTATCTATGCGACTGATTCATAGAATCAGTTACGCATAGATATCCATAAGATCCGACAGGTGTAATTGTTTTACACTGTCGGATCTTAAGATGCAGTACCGCGGCCGCCGCTGGGGGGAGTTTGCGTCGTAAACCAGCGTCGGGTATGCAAATTAGGAGTTACGGCGATCCACGACGGTTTTTCGCGTTCGTTACGTCGCCGCTAGTCTAGTTTCCCATCGCAAAGTTACACTTTTTTTTTGGTGCCTTAACTTTAGTCAGCAAGTGTATTGCTGTCTAAAGTATGGCCGTCGTTCCCGCGTCGAAATTTAAAAATCAACGTCGTTTGCGTAAGCCGTCTGGGAATACGGAATTACGCTACGCGCGTCACCGTTCGAAAAAATTACGTCACCGCGCGCAAAGCACGGCGGGAGTTAGAAAAACGGAGCATGCGCGGTAGGTCCGGCGCGGGAGCGCGCCTAATTTAAATGGCACACGCCCATTTAAATTGGCCCGCCTTACGCCGGAAGCCGCCGGCGTAGGTTTTCATCGCAAGTGCTTGGTGAATCAGGCACTTGCGATGAAAAATTGCGGCGGTGTAACGTATCTAGGATACGTTACGCCGCCGTGATTCTACGTGAATCTGGCCCAATATTTTTTACTTTTTGCTATAATAAATATCCCCAAAAAATATCAAAAAATAATAATTTCTTCTCAGTTTAGGCTGTTAAGCCGATACGTATTCTTCTACATATTTTTTGTAAAAAAAAAAAAAATAGAATGGCATAGAAGGCACGGAGGGTTAGGGTCGAAATTTCGAAATAATTTTCTTTTCGAAAATCGAATCTAATGCCGCGTACACACCATCACTTTATGTGATGAAAAAAAAACGACATTTGCTGTGAAGTAAAAAACAACGTTTTTGAAACTTTAATTTTCAAAAACGAAGTTGCCTACACACCATCGTTTTTCTCACAATGTTCTAGCAAAGCGAGGTTACGTTCCACCACGTTTTTCCATTGAAGCTCGCTTCATAAGTAGCTTCTGGGCATGCGCGGGTGTAAAAACATTGTTTTAAATGACGTTTTTTGCTACACACGGTCAATTTCTGTGACACAAAAAACGACGTTTTGAAAAACGACACATAAAATTGAAGCATGCTTCAATTTTTTTGGTCGTTTTTCACAAGACATAAAACAACGTTTTCCCCCACACACGGTCATTTAAATTGACGTTTTTAAAAACGTTGTTTTTTTTATCACATAAAGTGATGGTGTGTACGCGGCATAAGAATTTTTGTTCTGATTTTGCTCCTTTAGTGGGCTGTATCCATGGCCGCTGATAGGGGGGGGACCACCAGTCCTCCCGTCGGGGGCCCGGTCACAAAGGGGGGCCCGAACATCAGGGGGAATTGGTTCGGAGGGGCAATTACAGAAGGATGCCCTTTGCAGTTCTCTGCAGCAGCTGAAAGCCAGTTTCTCCCCTTCCTGCTGGCTTTCAGCTGCTGTGGGTAGAGACACAGACACAGGGCATCGTTCCTATAATTGATTCCTTGACAGCAATCCCCCTCCCTGTTCTGCCTGCTTCTGATCCTTCCATGTGCCACCCTGTCACTGTGATCCCCCCGTCTCCGCAGCATAAAAAAATAACAAATTATAAAAAAAAAAATATTGTAATAAATAATTTTAAAAAATTATAAAATAAAATAATTGCAACATTTTCAACATTTAATTATTTTTTTATAAAATGTAAAAAAAACTATTGAAACATGGCTAATTCACAAAGGTTCTCTGTTATGTTCGTGTCCACTAATAATAATTTTAGTGAAAATATTGTCTTGATATATTTGGGGTTGGGCCTGTCAGGTAGGCTGTACGGGCCCCCCGGGATTTTTAACAGCAGCCCTGGCTGCAGCAATAGCCGATTTTCATGCCGCCGTTGAATTTGAGTAAATTGGGCATGTTGGAAATGTTTTTGAAAAACAAATGATTTTCTAATCAATGATGATGGGAGAATCGTGCGAAAATTTTTATTGAAAAAGAAATGCAAAAAAAAAAGAAGAAAATTCCAAAAAAAGAAAAGAAAAGAAGGCTTGGTTGGCTGAATTTTCTAAATCAATGCTGGCGCCATCGGATCACAAAACGCCTGAAATTTCAGATTTTCAAAAGAAAAATTATTTTTCGAAATTCGGCCGTGTATGATTGGCCAGCCTAAGAGGAAAAATGAAAAGCTAGAAAGAGAAAAGGGGGGAAGGGAGGACGACCGTCCGTGGAAATGTCTCAAATCAGTAAGACCTCTTGGTGTTACAATTTTTAATTTTTTTTTACCAATTTTAACAACGTTATTAGTCGCGAAATATCATTAGAGGTCAAGTTATGTTCTTTACTTTCATCCTTAGAAATATCTTTCATGGTAGGAATATATAACTCGGAATTACCAGCGGCTATGTGAACTGAAGAAACCGATCTTTGGAAGTTTTTACAAGATTAGGAATGTTATGTAGTAGTGGTTTGTTTTAAGCTTTTGTTTTCTTGCGGTTTTACGCATGGAGAACTGTTTTTAACCACTTAAGGACCGGGCCTCTTTTTCAGATATGTTGGGCCAGATCCACAAAAACGGGCGTATATTTAGGCGGGCGTAGCACATCTCATATGCGCTACGCCACGGTAAATCTGAGTGGCTCGTAGGGTATCCACAAAGAACTTGCTCCCATATATGCGCCGGCGTAACGTAAATCTGCCGGCGTAAGGCCGCCTAATTCAAAGTAGGCTTGGAGTGGGCGTGTTGTATGCTAATCAGTTATGACCCCACCTAATTGACGCTTTTTACGAACAGCGCATGCGCCGTCCGTGGACGCATCCCAGTGTGCATGCGCGAAATCACGTCGCAAATAGTTAATGCTTTCGACGTGAACGTAACTTACGCAAAGCCCTATTCGCGAACGATTTACGCAAACGACGTAAACGATGGAAAATTTGACGCTGTCCCGACCTCCATACTTAACATTGCGTACGCCTCATAGAGCCAGGGGTAACTTTACGCCGGAAAAAGCCTTACGTAAACGACGTAAAAAAATGCGCCGGGCGGACATACGTTTGAGGATCTGCGTATCTAGCTAATTTGCATACTCGACGCGGAAATCAACGGAAGCGCCGCCTAGCAGCCAGCGTAAATATGCACCTAAGATCCGACGGCGTACTAAGACGTACGTCGGTCGGATCTAAACCACATTCAGTCGTATCTTGTTTTGTGGATACAAAACAAAGATACGACGGTGCATCGATGGAATTTACGTGGCGTATAAATAGATACGCCGATGTAACTCTTTGTGGATCTGGCCCGTTGTTTACAAGTTAAAAAAAAAAATTTTTGCTAGAAAATTACGTAGAGCCCCCCAAACATTATAATTTTTTTGTAACACCCTAGAGAATAAAATGGTGGTCGTTGCAATACTTTATGTCACACCGTATTTGCGCAGCGGTCTTACATGCGCACTTTTTTGGGAAAAAATACACTTTTTTTATTAAAAAAATTAGACAACAGTAAAGTAGCCACATTTTTTTTAATATTGTGAAAGAAAATGTTATGCCGAGTAAAATGATACCCTACATGTCACGCTTCAAAATTGCGTTCGCTCGTGGAATGGCGACAAACTTTTACCCTTAAAAATCTCCATAGGTGACGTTTAAAAAATTCTACAGGTTGCATTTTTTGAGTTACAGAGGAGGTCTAGGGCTAGAATTATTGCACTCGCTCTAACGATCGCGGCGATACCTCACATGTGTTGTTTGAACACCGTTTACATATGCGGGCGCTACTCGCATATGCATTCGCTTCTGCGAGTTTGTCGGGACGTGGCGCTTTAAAAAAAAAATGATTTCTTATTTATTTTACTTTATTTTATTTATTTTTACACTTGATTTAAAGCCCCGTACACACGGTCAGACTTTTGTCCGACCAAAATCACATCGGAATTCCGACGGAGAAAAAAAAAGAGAACATGTTCTCTATCTAAACTCTGACGGAATTAATCAGAATTTCAGATGGAAATAATCTGATTGGGAATAAACACATTTGGAATATCTGATGGACTTTTTCCATTGTAAATTCTGATCGTGTGCACGGGGCATAACTAACGATCGCGGCGATACCTCACATGTGTGGTTTGAACACCGTTTTCATATGCGGGCGCTGCTCACGTGTGCGTTCACTTCTGCGCGCGAGTTTGTGGGGACAGGGCACAAAAATTTTATTTATTTTACCTATTATTATTTTTATTTTTTACACTGTTCTTTTAAAAAAAATATTTTGGGTCACTTTTATTCCTATTACAAGAAATGTAAACATCCCTTGTAATAGAAAGAAGCATGAGATCTGGGGGTCAAAAAGACGTCACATCTCATATTTACACTAAAATGCAATAAAACACACATCGGTTGGACTTGTGTCTTTTTTCAACCTCGTCTACTATGTAACTATATGTAACTATGTGTAACTATTAGGGATGAGCGGAACACCCCCCTGTTCGGTTCGCACCAGAACTTGCGAACACACCAAATGTTCGTGTGAACTTTAGAACCCCATTAAAGTCTATGGGACTCGAACATTTGAAATCTAAAGTGTTAATTTTAAAGGCTAATATGCAATTTATTGTCCTAAAAAGTGTTTGGGGACCCGGGTCCTGTCCCAGGAAACATGTATCAATGCAAAAAAAAGTTTTAAAAACGGCCGTTTTTTCGGGAGCAGTGAATTTAATAATGCTAAAAGTGAAACAATAAAAGTGAAATATTACTTTAAATTTCGTACCTGGGGGGGTGTAAAGTTATCATGTGAAAAAGCGCATGTTTCCCGTACTTAGAACTGTCCCTGCACAAAGTGTCATTTCTGAAAGAAAAAAAGGCATTTAAAACCGGACTTGCGGCTCTAATGAATTGTCGGCTCTGGCAATTCAGAGCGAATTTATTCATAAAAAAAAAAAAAATGAAGTGGGGGTCCCCCCAAATTCTATTACCAGGCCCTTTAGGTCTGGTGTGGATTTTAAGGGGAACTCCACCCCAATCTTTTTTTTTAAATGGCGTGGAGTTCCCCCAAAAATCCACACCAGACCCTTATCTGTCTTATGACAGAAAATAAAAAAGGTTTCTTACCAAAGACATGTAGCAGAATACATTTTGGCCTAAATTTATGAAGAAATATGTTTATTTATTTATTGAATGTCTTATAGCAGATTTTTTCCCCCCAAAGACAGGTAGCCTGGCCTAAATTTATGAAGAAATATGTTTTTATTTATTTTATTTATTTATTTATTGAATGTCTTATAACAGAAAATAAAAAAGGTTTCTTACCAAAGACGGGTAGCAGAATACATTTTGGCCTAAATTTATGAAGAAATATATATATTTTTGTATTATTTATTTATTGAATGTCTTATGACAGAAAATAAAAAAGGTTTCTTACCAAAGACAGGTAACAACATACATTTTGTCTTATAGCAGAAAATTATTATTATTATTATTTTTTTTACCAAAGACATTTTGACCACATTACATAAAAATCCACACTTATGTGAGAATTTTGGGGTGTGTATCTGTGGAGGGTAAGATGTGTAAATGATGCGTTGGAAAAGATATGTAAAAAAAATAAAAAAAATTTTATGGAAATTGATAAAATAAAATAAATGAAAAGAATATAACAATAAGTAAAAATGCATAAAAATTAGCTACCATAATGAAAAAAACAAAAATGAATTAATAAAATAAATGAAAAGAAAAAAATTACAATACAGTAGAAATGCATCAAAATTAGCTACCATAATGAAAAAAATAAATAAAATAATATTAATAAAATAAAGTAAACAAAAGTAAATTAAAATAAAGTAAAAATGCATCGAAATAATCTACCAAAATGAAAAAAAAAGTACAATTAATAAAATAGAAATAAATTAAAAGAACACAAAATAAAGTAAAAATGCATCCAAATTTGCTACCAAAATAAAACCCCATCTGTAAAATACTTTTTTTTTCTAATTTTTAAATAAGCTAGCAAAAAAAAAACCTTGTGGTGGACTTTTAAGGCACAATTTACTGAAGAGTATAAAAGTATTTAAATGAAATATTTGTTTGTTGGATATATTACATAAAATAATCAAACATATAACATACGGAATGTATCTATAACATTGTCACCATTTGTACATATAATATTACAGTACTCTTGTGCCCGACGCATTTCAGAGTACACGTATCTCCTTCTTCAGGGGGACATATTGTCAAGAGAAATTTATATTATTCGTTTTGGTGATCAAGTGAATTAACTGAAAGTTGTAGTTAGAGAAAAAACAGAGGTCAAAGGCAATTGTAGTGTAAGATGGCTGATCAGAACGTTGCACTGAGAGCTTGTAGAGTTCTGACACCACGTCTCGGCATCCAGCAGATGAGTGTGATGATTTTTTTAGAAAATTACAATAAAGTAAAAATGCATCAAAATTAGCTACCATAATAAAATAATAATAATAATAATAATAATAATAATAATTATATATATATATATATATATATATATATATATATATATATATATATTTTTTTTTTTTTAATAAAATAAATGTAAATTAAAATAAAGTAAAAGTTCATCAAAATTAGTTACCAAAATGAAAAAAAAAAAAAATGAAAAGAGAATTTAAATAAAGTAAAAATGCATCAAAATTAGCTACCATAATGAAAAGAAAAAAAATATATATATAAAAGATGGCTGATCAGAACGTTGCACTGAGAGCTTGTAGTGTTCTGACACCACGTCTCGGCATCCAGCAGATGAGTGTGATGAATTTTTTTAGAAAATTACAATAAAGTAAAAATGCATCAAAATTAGCTATCATAATTAAAAAATAAATAAATAAATAATAATAATAATAAATAATATAAAATAAATATAAATTAAAATAAAGTAAGAGTTCATCAAAATGAGTTACCAAAATGAAAAAAATAAAATAAAATAAATGAAAAGAGAATTTAAATAAAGTAAAAATGCATCAAAATTAGCTACCATAATGAAAAGAAAAAAAAAGAAAAAATATATATATATAAAATACAATAAATGTAAATTAAGATAATGTAAAAGTTCATCAAAAGATAGTTACCAAAATGAAAAAAAGAATAGAAAATAAATTAAAAGAGAATTTAAATAAAGTAAAAATGCATCAAAATAAGCTACCAAAACGAAAAAAAAAAAGTACAATTAATAAAATGAAATAAATTAAAAGAGCATTAAAATAAAGTACAAATTTTATTTTATTTTTTTCATTTTGGTAACTCATTTTGATGAACTTTTACTTTTCTACCAAATTAAAACCCCATCTGTCCCGAAAAAAACAAACCAAAAAAATACAATGTTAGGCCTCGTATACACGATAGGTTAAACAGAGGACAACAGTCTGATGGACCGGTTTCATCGATCAAAACCGATCGTGTGTGGGCCCCATAGGTAATTTAACCCTTGGTTAAAAAAAAGCCAACTTGCTTTAAATTTAACCGATGGATTCCTAACCTAATCTAAAAATCCACGCATGCTCAGAATCAAGTCGACGCATGCTCAGAAGCATTGAACTTCATTTTTTTCAGCACGTCGTTGTGTTTTACGTCACCGCGTTCTGACACGATCGGTTTTTTAACTGATGGTGTGTAGGTGCAACTGATGAAAGTCAGCTTCATCGGATAACTGATGGAAAAATCCATCAGACCGTTTTCATCAGACTAACCTATCGTGTGTACAGGGCATTAGGGAGCGCTACAAAGGTAAAAAGGTATAAAGTATAGAATTTAGACATTTCAAAAATAATAAATAAAACATTTTTTATTTTGTTCAGAATTGCCCTTTAACCACTTAAGGACCGCCTCCGGCAGATATACGTCGGCAGAATGGCACAGCTGGGCACAAGCACGTACCTGTACGTCCTCTTTAAGTGCCCAGCCGTGGGTCGCGGGCCCGCGCCCGCAACCCGGTCCGAAGCTCCTTGACCGCGGCCGCGGGACCCACAGACCCGATTGCCGCGGGAGTCCCGCGATCGCTCCCCGGAGCTGAAGAACGAGGAGAGCTGTGTGTAAACACACCTTCCCCGTTCTTCACTGTGGCGCTCATTGATCACCTGTTCCCTGATATAGTCGAGCACGTCCAGCCCCGCCCCCCCCCCTACAGTTAGAAACACAGATGAGGTCACACATAACCCCTTCAGCGCCCCCTAGTGGTTAACTCCCAAACTGCAATTGTCATTTTCACAGTAAACAATGCATTTTTTGCTGTGAAAATGACAATTGTCCCAAAAATGTGTCAAAATTGTCCGATGTGTCTGCCATAATGTCGCGGTCACGAAAAAAACCGCTGATCGCCGCCATTAGTAGTAAAAAAAAAAATTTTTTTATAAAAATGCAATAAAACTATCCCCTATTTTGTAAACACTATGGGCTAGATTCAGGTAGGGCGGCGCATTGTTACGGCGGCGTAGCGTATCGTATTTATGCTACGCCGCCGTAAATCAGAGAGGCAAGTGCTGTATTCACAAAGCACTTGCCTCCTAAGTTACGGCGGCGAAGCATAAATGGGGCCGGCGTAAGCGCGCCTAATTCAAATGAGTATGAGGGGGGCGTGTTTTATGTAAATGGGTGGTGACCCGACGTGATTGACGTTTTTTACGAACGGCGCATGCACCGTCCGTGTACATATCCCAGTGTGCATTGCTCCAAAGTACGCCGCAAGGACGTATTGGTTTCGACGTGAATGTAAATTACGTCCAGCCCTATTCGCGAACGACTTACACAAACGACGTAAAAAATTTGACGCGGGAACGACGTCCATACTTAACATTGCATGTGCCTCATAGAAGCAGGAGCAATGTTACGCCGGGAAAGCCTTACGCAAACGACGTAAAAAAATTCCACCGGGCGCACGTACGTTTGTAAATCGGCGTATCTAGGTCATTTGCATATTCTACGCCGAAAACGACGGAAGCGCCACCTAGCGGCCAGCGTAAATATGCACCCTAAGATACGACGGCGTAAGAGACTTACGCCAGTCAGATCTTAGGCTAATGTCGGCGTATCTTGCTTTCTGAATACAGAAAGAAGATACGCCGGTGCAGCTTTGAATTTACGCGGTGTATCTATAGATACACCGGCGTAATTCAATGCTGAATCTAGCCCTATAAATTTTGCGCAAACCAATCGATAAACACTTATTGCAATATTTTTTTTACCAAAAATAGGTAGAAGAATACATATCGGCTAAAAATGAGAAAAAAATATTGGGCCAGATTCACAGCAGTAATACGCCGGCGTATCTACTGATACGCCGGCGTATTTTCAAATTTGCCGCGTCGTATCTTGATTTGGAATCCTCAAACCAAGATACGACGGCTTTTGGCATAGATCCGACAGGCGTACGGCTTCGTACGCCTTCGGATCGTAGGTGTAATTTTCTGGCGGCCGCTGGGTGGAGTTCGCGTCGTTTTCCAGCATCGGGTATGCAAATGAGCTGTTTACGGCGATCCACGAAGGTACCTGCGTTCGTCACAATCTCTTAAGTCGTTTTTTCGCGTCGTAAAGTTAAGAGTGCTATTTAGATGGTGTAAAATTACACCATCCATGTTAAAGTATGGCCATCGTTCCCGCGTCAAATTTAAAATATTTTTTTTTTTTTGCGTAAGACGTCCAGGAATACGAAAGTACATTACGCACGTCGCCGTTCAAAAAACACGCTGGGCGCCGTAATTTTGCGCAAAGCACGGCGGGAAATTTTCACACGGAGCATGCGCAGAACGTTCGGCGCGGGAGCGCGCCTAATTTAAATGACACACGCCCCATTTGAATTAGGCGGGCTTGCGCAGGACAGATTTACGTTAAGCCGCCGCAAGTTTACAGGCAAATGCTTTGTGAATCAGGCACTTACGCCGAAAACTTGCGGCCTAGTAACGTAAAGGGTATACGTTACGCCGCCATAATTATTCCTGAATCTGGCCCATTATTTTTTTACATATTTTTGGGGATATTTATTATAGCAAAAAATATTGATTTTTTTTTCAAAATTGTCGCTCTATTTTTGTTTATAGCGCAAAAAATAAAAACCGCAGAGGTGATCAAATACCACCAAAAGAAAGCTCCATTTGTGGGAAAAAAAGGACGCCAATTTTGTTTGGGAGCCACGTCGCAACGACCGCACAATCGTCAGTTAAAGCGACGCAGTGCCAAATCTCAAAAACTGGCCAGGTCCTTAACCTGCATTTTGGTCCGGGTCTTAAGTGGTTAAGAGACGAGACTGTATCGTGTAGAGAAGCGCAGGAGGAAACCGCAGGGCTCTGTATAGTGTAGAGAAGCGGAGGAGGAAACCGCAGGGCTCTGGGGGAATCAATACTTCAAAGCGTACAGGTGAGTCATCATAGAACTTGTATTTCCACAAAAGAAAACAAATCAGCGGCTTATAGAAAAATAGAAAACAAAAGTCAGCCGTAAAACCCGTCCGTCTCGTGTGATGTCCATCGTATCTTTGCTGCAGAGGTCCCTCTGGGATAGAACCCGATGGACAATAGCCGAGCCGGTTCTGAATTTATACATAAAATAGAAGCCAGTTGTATTCATAGATCTGTCAATTTTCTATGTGGAATAATATTTTTTTTTAATTATAAAGCCCGAAAAAAGTCACTGCTCAAGTCTTGTGGTTCTTCCACTGGCCGCAGTCGCACGCTCAAAACATGTTCCATTCCTCGGGTTGCTTTGGGGTAAAACAAGGAAGCAGAAACCCCCGTAGTACCGTGTTTCCCCCAAAATAAGCCCTACCCCGAAAATAAGACCTATCTTGTTTATCAGGGAGGGCTGCAATATAAGCCCTACCCTGAAAATAAGCCCTAGTAAAGTTAATGAAAAAGGCTGTAATCCGTTTTGAAAAGAGATCCCAGGTCCAGTGTGTACCCCACTGCAACAGCACCATGTAAAATACCCCATTTATAGCAGCCAGATATAACCAAAGATCGTCTCCTCTCTTTCTCCACCCGGCCGAAGGCCCCTCCCTCTTTAGTGCTTGGAGCGGGCTGACATCAGCTGGGATGGCGGCTCTTCCTCTCTTCTCTGCTCCTCCCGGCTGATGTCTGTGGCCCCTCCCTCTGCAGTTCTCGGAGCGGGCTGACGTCTGCGGGATCGCTGCTCTTCCTTTCTTCTCTTCCTCTCCCAGCTGACGTCTTCGGTCCCCTCCCTCTGCAGTCCTCGGAGCGGGCTGACGTCAGCGGGATCGCGGCTCTTCCTTTCTTCACTTGCTCTCCCGGCTGATGTCTGCGGCCCCTCCCTATGCAGTTCTCGGAGCGGGCTGACGTCAGCGGGATCGCGGCTCTTCCTTTTTTCACTTCCTCTCCCGGCTGACGTCTGCGGCCCCTCCCTCTGCAGTACTCGGAGCGGGCTGACGTCAGCGGGATCGCGGCTCTTCCTTGCTTCTCTTCCTCTCCTGGCTGATGTCTGCGGCCCCTCCCTCTGCAGTCCTCGGAGCAGGCTGACGTCAGCGGGATCGCAGCTCTTCCTTCCCTCTCTTCTCTGCTCCTCCCGGCTGACGTCTGTGGCCCCTCCCTCTGCAGTTCTCGGAGCGGGCTGACGTCAGCGGGATCGCGGCTCTTCCTTTCTTCTCTTCTTCTCCCGGCTGATGTCTGTGGCCCCTCCCTCTGCAGTCCTCGGAGCGGGCTGACATCAGCGGGATCGCGGCTCTTTCTTTCTTCTCTTCCTCTCCCAGCTGACGTCTGTGGCCCCTCCCTCTGCAGTTCTCAGAGCGGGCTGACGTCAGCGGGATCGCGGCTCTTCCTTTTTTCACTTCCTCTCCCGGCTGACGTCTGCGGCCCCTCCCTCTGCAGTTCTCGGAGCGGGCTGACGTCAGCGGGATCGCGGCTCTTCCTTTCTTCTCTTCCTCTCCCGGCTGACGTCTGCGGCCCCTCCCTCTGCAGTCCTCGGAGCAGGCTGACGTCAGCGGGATAGCGGCTCTTCCTTTCTTCTCTTCCTCTCCCGGCTGATGTCTGCGGCCCCTCCCTCTGCAGTCCTCGGAGCGGGCTGACGTCAGCGGGACCGCGGCTCCTCCTTTCTTCTCTTCCTCTCCCGGCTGACGTCTGCGGCCCCTCCCTCTGCAGTTCTCGGAGCGGGCTGACGTCAGCAGGATCGCGGCTCTTCCTTTCTTCTCTTCCTCTCCCAGCTGACGTCTGCGGCCCCTCCCTCTGCAGTCCTCAGAGCGGGCTGACGTCAGCGGGATTGCGGCTCTTCCTTTCTTCTCTTTCTCTCCCGGCTGACTTCTGCGGCCCCTCCCTCTGCAGTTCTCGGAGCGGGCTGACGTCAGTGGGATCGCAGCTCTTCCTTTCTTCTCTTCCTCTCCCGGCTGATGTCTGTGGCCCCTCCCTCTGCAGTTCTCGGAGCGGCCTGACGTCAGCGAGATCGCGGCTCTTCCTTTCTTCTCCCAGCTGATGTCTGCGGCCCCTCCCTCTGCAGTTCTTGGAGCGGGCTGACGTCAGCGGGATCGCGGCTCTTCCTTTCTTCTCTTCTTCTCCCAGCTGATGTCTGCGGCCCCTCCCTCTGCAGTCCTCGGAGCGGGCTGACGTCAGCGGGATTGCGGCTCTTCCTTTCTTCTCTTTCTCTCCCGGCTGACTTCTGCGGCCCCTCCCTCTGCAGTTCTCGGAGCGGGCTGACGTCAGTGGGATCGCAGCTCTTCCTTTCTTCTCTTCCTCTCCCGGCTGATGTCTGTGGCCCCTCCCTCTGCAGTTCTCGGAGCGGCCTGACGTCAGCGAGATCGCGGCTCTTCCTTTCTTCTCCCAGCTGATGTCTGCGGCCCCTCCCTCTGCAGTTCTCGGAGCGGGCTGACGTCAGCGGGATCGCGGCTCTTCCTTTCTTCTCTTCTTCTCCCAGCTGATGTCTGCGGCCCCTCCCTCTGCAGTTCTCGGAGCGGTCTGACGTCAGCAGGATCGCGGCTCTTCCTTTCTTCTCTTCCTCTCCCGGCTGATGCCTGTGGCCCCTCCCTCTGCAGTTCTCAGAGCGGGCTGACGTCAGCGGGATCGCGGCTCTTCCTTTCTTCTCTTCCTCTCCCGGCTGACGTCTGCGGCCCCTCCCTCTGCAGTCCTCGGAGCGGGCTGACGTCAGCGGGATCGCGGCTCTTCCTTTCTTCTCTTCCTCTCCCGGCTGACGTCTGCGGCCCCTCCTTCTGCAGTTCTCAGAGCGGGCTGACGTCACCTGGGATCTCCGAGCGGAGAAGAGCAGAGGAAGATCACATGAGCCCCCTGTACAAAAAGGTATTTTTATAAAACTGCCACAAATGGAGACACACTGCACCTGACACCAGCACAATGTCAAAATACTGACTCCTGACCTGGCAGGGGGGAGAAGACAGGGAACTTTATAAGGCATCCCCTGAAAATAAGCCCTAGTGTAATTTTTGGACCCAAAATTAATATAAGACCCGGTCTTATTTTCGGGGAAACACGATATATTAATGTGCTATTACTTAACCAGATTGCTGCATATACAAGTTACTTAAAATTGTAGGAAAACAATACAAGACATTCAGAGTACTACAAATATGCATACAACACACACATGCACACGCTACCTATCCTTCTTAGCACTTTAGTATTGACAGTGATCTGTATGCGATAGGTATAGTAAAAAAGTTACCTAGTCTGCATTATATTTTGTGATTTCTGTAACAAACAGAGCTCCAGGTGCTATTCAAGCAATTGCAACCAGGTGTGGTGTAGATTTATAGGTAGATTCACAAAGAGTTAGGCCGGCTTATCAGTAGATAAGCCGACCTAACTCAGAATCTACGCCGGCTTTTGTTTAAGCGTATGCTCAAACAGAGATACGCTTAAACAAAGCTAAGATAGGCCGGCTTGCGCCGTCCTATCTTAGATTGCAATGTTTTGGCTGACCGCTAGGTGGCGCTTCCATTGCGGCCGGCGTAGATTATGTAAATTAGCTTTTACGCCGATTCCCGAACGTACGCGAGCCCGCCGCAGTCGATTAACGTTGTTTCCGTAAGGCCTTAGGCGGCCTAAAGTTATTCCACCTATGAGGTGAAATAACAATGTTAAAGTATGGCCGCCGTTCCCACCGCGAGGTTCGAATTTTTTACGTCGTTTGCGTAAGTCGTCCGCGAATCGGGAGTTACGTCGTTTACGTCCACGTCGAAATCAATAGGCCCGTACGGCCTACTTAGCCGCAATGCGCACTGGGAAATGTAGTCGCCCGGCGCATGCGCAGTGTCAAAAAACGTCAAAAAACGTGAGGTCAAGCCTCATTTCCATACAACACGCCCCACTTCAAGTCATTTGAATTAGGCGCCCTTACGCCCACTCGTTTGAGGCTACGCCGCCGTAGATTAGCAGGTAAGTGGTTTGAAAATCACTACTAGCCTAACTAATTTATGGCGGTGTAGCCCAAACAGGCTAGGCTAGGCCGTCCTAAAGTTACACCAATGTACGTGAATCTACCTATTAGTGTCATCCCCAGATAAAGTTCCTTCTTCGGTCTTGTAAAGTCCCCTCTGGCGCAGACCCTCCTTCCACCCAAGGGTTTTTTCTTATTTTCTTTCAAATTTTTCATCAATTTGTTCCCACAAATAGAGATTTCTTTCGGTGGTATTTGATCACCTCTGCAATTTTTTTTGCACAACAAATAAAAAAAAAGGCCGGAAATTTAGAATTTTTTTTTTCTTTATTTCTGTTAATTTATTTTTTTTTGCAAATAAAGTATGTTTTCTTCTTCAATGATGGGCACTGATATGGCGGCACCGATAGGCACCAATGAGGTGGCACTAATGAGGTGACACTGATGAGGTGGCACTGATGGGCACTGATAATGGGCACTTATAGGCAGCACTGATGGGCACTGATAGGTGGGACTGGTATGCAGCACTGATGGGCACTCATAGGTGGCACTGATGGGAGGCATTGCTGGGCATCACTGATTTCATTTGTTCCATAATGGTGCCAGTCAGTGCCCATTTGGCATATATTGGCAGATGTGGATGGCCATGGGGGATAAACCTGGCCATCCACATGTTAGGGGCTTCCCTGGTGGTCCTGGTGGCTTCCCTGGTGGTCCAGTGTGGGCATCCGAGGGGGGGCTGCGCTGATAAACAATCAGCACAGACCCCCCCTGTCAGGAGAGCTGCCAATCGGTTCTCTTCTACGCGCATCTGTCAGACACGAGTGAGGAAAAGCTGATGAACGGCTCTTCCCGTTTACATGGTGATCAGCTGTGATTGGACACGGCTGATCACGTTGGTAAAGAGCCTCCGTCTGAGACTCTTTACTGAGATTGGTGTAGCGGTGTGTCAGACTGACACACCGTACTATCGATCGCCGCAATGCGATCCCCCACGGATGTGCGGCGGCTGTTAAACTGCTGGACGTCATATGACGCCCAGTCAGGATAACTTAACCACCGCCCGGCCGTCGTTTTGCTATAGGCCGGGTGGGTGGTTAAACAAGTTCCGGGTGGACATCATATGATGTTTTCCCAAAATACGCCTAGCCAAATGCAGAACTAGTGAATAACAGTCAGAAAAGATGAGTAGGGAAAAAAATTTCAGTGCCCTCAACCTGTAAAACCCTTCCTGCTTTGGAGGTCGTCTCATTGTTGCCCGTCTAATGCACCGGTTGGTAATTTCATTAACACCAAAGCAGCTGAAACTGTTTAACAACCCCCTCTGTATACACCTCTCCTCCTCTGTATGCACCCCTCCCCCTCTGTATACACCCCTCCCCCTCTGTATACACCCCCTGACCCTCTGTATACACCTCTCCTCCTCTGTATGCACCCCTCCCCCTCTGTATACACCCCTGACCCTCTGTATACACCTCTCCTCCTCTGTATGCACCCCTCTCCCTCTGTATACACCCCTCCCCCTCTGTGTACACCCCTCCCCCTCTGTGTACACCCCTCCCCCTCTGCTACTTACCTGACCAGATGATCCATATCCCAGGAGTTTCACTGACTTGATGCTATACTCTGATTAGAAAGTGTTTTTTTTAGCAGTGTATATAACAATGAGCCATTTTTCGTGTTTTGTTGCCTCACAACCTGGAATTAACTTGGATTGTTTGAGGATTTGCATCATTTAATTTACAGAACACGCCCACAACTTTGAAGATGTTTTTTTTTTATTGTGAAGTAAACAAATAGGACAAAATAACAGAAGAAGTCAATAAGCATAAATATTCACCCCCCTAAAGTCAATACTTTGTAGAGCCCCCTTTTGCGGAGCTCCAAGTCTCTTTGTATAAGTCTCTATGATCTTCCCACATCTCACCACTGGGATTTCTGCCCATTCCTCCTCCTTGCAAAACTGCTCCGGCTCCTTCAAGTTGGATGGTTTGCGCTCGTGAACAGCAATCTTTAAGTCTGACCACAGATTTTCTATTGGATTGAGGTCTGGGCTTTGACTAGGCCATTCCAACACATTTACACGTTTCCCCTTAAACCACTCAAGTGTTGCTTTAGCAGTGTGTTTGGGGTCATTGTCCTGCTGGAAGGTGAACCTCCGTCCTCGCCTCAAATCACACACAGAGTGTTGCAGGTTTTGCTCAAGAATATCCCTGTATTTAGCACCATCCATCTTTTCCTCAACTCTGACCAGTCTCCCAGTACTAACTGCTGAAAAACATCCCCACAGCATGATGCTGCCACCACCATGTTTCACGGTGGGGATGGTGATCTTTGGGTGATGTGATGTGTTGGGTTTGCGCCAGACATAGCGTTTTCTTTGATGGCCAAAAAGTTAAATTTTAGTCTCATCAGACCAGAGCACCTTCCTCCATACATTTTGAGAGTTTTTCACAAACTCAGAACGCGCCATTTTGTTTTTTCCTGAAAGTAATGACATTCTTCTGGCCACTCTGCCATAAAGCCCAACTCTATGGAGCGTACGGCTTATTGTCCCCCTGTGTACAGATACTCCAGTCTCTGCAGTGGAACTCTGCAGCTCCTCCAGGGTTCCCTTAGGTCTCTGTGCTCATCTCTGATTAATGCCCTCCTTGCCCGGTCTGTGAGTTTTGGTGTGCGGCCATCTCTTGGCAGGTTTGCTGTTGTGCCATGTTCTTTCCATTTGGTGATGTTAGATTTGATGGGGCTCCTAGAGATCGTCAAAGATTTGGATATTTTTTTTTATAACCCATAGGCCGCGTACAGACGAGCATACATGTACGATGAAACCGGTCCGCCGGACCGTTTTCACCGTACATGTATGCCCGGGGATTTCTGTATGGTGGCTGTACTCACCATCATACAGAAATCCGTGTGTAAACAATACGCGGGGCGTGTGCGCGGTGTCGCCGCGACGATGACGCGTCGACGTGGGCGGACCTGCCAGTTAAATGCTTCCATGCATGCGTCAAAGTCATTCGACGCATGCGAGGGATGGCGGGCGCTCGGACATGTACGGTAGGTCTGTACAGACGACCGAACATGTCCGAGGGGACAGGATTCCAGCGGGCTGTTTTAAAACAAGTCCGGAAATATTTGCCCGCTGGAAAAAGGCCCGGCGGGCAAATGTTTGCTGGAATCCTGTCCGCTCGGGCCTACACACGACCGAACATGTATGCTGAAACTGGTCCGCGGACCAGTTTCAGCAGACATGTTCGGTCGTCTGTACGGGGCCTCAGCATGACTTGTACTTCTCACCAACATTGTCCCTTCCTTGTTTGGAGAGTTCCTTGGTCTTCATGGCAGGGTTTGGTTAGTGGTGCCTCTTGCTTTGGTGTTGCAGAGCCTCTGGGGCCTTTCAGAAAGGTGTGTCTATGTAATGACAGGTCATGTGACACTTAGGCCCAGATTCACAAAGATTCGAATGGCCGCCGTCGTATCTATGCCCCTGATTCATAGAATCAGTTACGCATAGATTTGGCCAAGATACGAGCGGTGTAAGTCTCCTACGCCGTTGTATCTTGGGGTGCATATTTACGCTGGCCGCTAGGTGGCGCTTCCGTTGATTTCCACGTCAAATATGTAAATGAGCAAGATACGCCGATTCACGAACGTACGTACGCCCGTCGCAATTAGTTATGCCGTTTACGTAAGACATACGCCGGCGTAAAGATAAAGCTGGTCTCTAGGTGGTGCAGCCCATGCAAGGTATGGACGTCGGAACAGGCGTATCTTTTTACGTTGTTTACGTAAGTCGTGCGCTAATAGGGCTGTGCGTAAGTTACGTTCACGTCGTAGGCAGTGCTCGACGTATCTTAGGCATTCTATCCGACGCATGCGCACTGGGATATGTTCACGGACGGCGAATGCGCCGTTCGTAAAAAACGTCAATCACGTCGGGTCACCATCCATTTACATAAAACACGCCTCCCTCTACCTCATTTGAATTAGGCGGGCTTACGCCGGCCCCATTTACGCTACACCGCCGTAACTTAGGAGGCAAGTGCTTTGTGAATACAGCACTTGCCTCACTTACTTACGGCGTAGCGTAAATACGATACGCTACGCTGCCGGAAAGATGCGCCGATCTACGTGAATCCAGCCCTTAGACTATTGTGTTCTGATCCATCACACATAATTCAGATTAAAAAAACATTGAACTAAAGGCATTAATGTAACAAAATAGGTAAAAAGCCAAGGGGGGTGAATACTTTTGCAAAGCACTGTATTATGTACCAAAAAGTTGACCCACTCCACCAATTTCTATAGATTTATGGAGATCAAAATGGAAGAAGTTTACAAAAAATGAGAACACCATTCGCGGTTCTGTAATACGGTGTATTCCTCGCGGTTTCACCATCTTGGTGGAGAGAAGTGACACATGGACATGGTGACTCAGTCCCACCCCCTCTGTAGTGTGTCGTATTGTAGAGGTGACACATACAGTATATGCCATATAAAGATAGAGTGACGCATTGACCCTGTTATACCCCCCGCAGTCTGACATTTCTGTGCGGCGTCACTGTAAACCCACCTTTATTCCAATCCTGACTGGACCCACAGACCAAGATAAGAGGCAAACATATTACTTTAAAATAGTAATCGACTTGCTTTCTATTTTTAGTAATTTTGACTTCCTACAAACTCTGTGTAATTATAAAAAAAAAAAAAATTATGAGATTTTAGTGTTTGGGTTTAATGCCGCGTACACACGGTCGGAAATTTCCGACAACAAATGTTCGATGAGAGCTTGTTGTCGGAAAATCCGACCGTGCGTAGGCTCCATCAGACATTTGCTGTCGGAATTTCCTACAACAAAAAATTGAGAGCTGGTTCTCAATTTTCCGACAACAAGAGTTGTTGGAAATTCCGACCGTGTATAAACAAATCAACGTACAAAAATTCTACGCATGTTTGGAATCAATTCGACGCATGCTCGGAATCGTTGAACTTGATTTTTCTCGGCTCGTTGTAGTGTTGCACGTCATCGCGTTCTTGACGTTTGCAATTTCCGACAACATTTTTGTGACCGTGTGTATGCAAGACAAGTTTGAGCCAACATCTGTCGGAAAAAAATCCGGTTTTGTTGTCGGAATGTCCCTTCTTGTGTACGCGGCAATTCGGCAAGGTCCGGCGGCTGCCGGTCCTTTAGCCGTGGATCCCCCCTGCGCATGCGCCGCTGCAATCAGTGGCGCATTGCGAGGGGAATATCTCCTAAACCGTACAGGCTTACCTGTAGGTAAAAGTTTAAAAAATGGCTTTACAACTACTTTAAGTGGTTAACAAATCTTGACAAATTTGTTAATTCCGAAATTTCCGAATTTTTTAATTTCCGAATTTTTGGATTTTCGGATTTCTAAATCTTCGAATTTCCAAAATTTCACATCTCTGACATTTCGAAATTGAGGAAATGTGAAGATTCGAGATTTCGGTAATTCAGAAATGCGAACATTTTGAAATTCAAAAATTTGAAATTTGAATATTACAGAACCACGAATGGTGTTCTCGTTTTTTGTAAACTTCTTTCTTTTTGATCTCCATAAATCTGTAGAAATTGGTAGAGTGTGGGTCAACTTTGAGAAATTCGAAAATCAGAAATTCGAAAATCGGAAATTCAGAAATGAGAAAATCGTAAATGAGAAAATCGTAAATGAGAAAATTCCGAATACAAAAATTTGTAAATGCAAAAATCATAAATTCGAAAATTCAGAATTTGAAAATTCGAAAATTCGTAAATTTGAGAATTCCGAATTAAATTTTTCTTGAATTTACGAGTTTCCGAATTCCGAGTTTCCGAATTCTGAATTTTCGAATTTTACAAATTTCCGAAAAAAACTAAAAAAAATAATGAAACAAAAACAAACACATTTTTCGGCAGCGCACATGTCTTCTGGTTATGATGGATTTCCAGCTAGAAGCTTAGGCCCAGATTCAGATACAATTGTGTATCTTTATGCAGGCGTAGCGTATCTCCTATACGCTACACCGCCGTAACTTTGTGAGCCGCATATGGTATTCAGAAAGATTCTGCGGCCGAAGTTACGGCGGCGTAGCGTATAAGGGCCGGCGTAAGCCCGCCTAATTCAAATGTTGAAAATGTGGGCGTGTTTTATTTAAATTATGTGTGATCCCACGTAATTGACGTTTCTAACGAACGGCGCATCCGCCGTCCGTGAACGTATCCCAGTGCGCATGCTCCAAATTACGCCGCAATAGTCAATGCTTTCGACGTGAACGTAAATTACGCACAGCCCTATTCGCGAACGACTTATGCAAACGACGTAATCGACGGAAAATTCAATGCGGGCCCGACGTCCATACATAACATTACGTACGCCTCATAGAGGCAGGGGTAACTTTACGCCGGAAAAAGGCTTACGTAAACGACGTCAAAAAATGCGCCGGGCGCACGTACGTTTCTGAATCGGCGTATCTAGGTCATTTGCATATGAAATCTACGGAAGCGCCCCTAGCGGTCAGCGTAAAATTGCACACAATTATACGCCGGCGTATGCAAGTTACGTCGGCGGAGGAAGCCTATTTTTTAAGCGTATCTGCCTTTGAGACTCAACGTAAGGATACGACGGCGCAGTTTTTAAATTACGGCGGCGTATCTAGAGATACGCCGACGTAAACTGTTTCTGAATCCGGGCCTTTTTATGCGTACAACCACAAAGGACCAATTGTAATGGCCTGGTCACACCATAAATCAGTCATTTTTAGTAAACCCACATTGGTTATATTCGTGTTCTGAGTGAAAATGTGAAGCGGAGTTGCGGCATTATTTATAGAACATCCTGTCTGTGCAGGCCACAGAATTTCCTCATTCCGTCACTGACTGAGCCGTAAATGACGATGTCCAGCAGAAGAGGGACTTTTGAGCTTTTCTACTTTTTTATGTTTTCTGAAGTTTCTCAAGCTGCTTAACTAACTAAAGTGGAACTTCAGATATGCCGAATTCTACTACCCAACGCTTCACTATCTTTCTCATTGGGAAAAAAAATTTGTATAACCGCAATTAAATGAATTTTTCTGTGCCACATCCAGGATTTGAAGCTAAAGAACAAAAACCCCTTGTGGTGGACTTTTAGGGCACGTAAATAGTATAAAAGTATTTGGATAAAAGAATAGTTTATTAAATATAATATGTAAAAAGTTTAAACATATGGAATGCATCTATAACATTGTCACCATTTGTACACAAGACAATATACAGTACGCTTGCACCCAACGCGTTTCGGAGAACACGTATCTCCTTCCTCAGGGGTATGTATTGGCAAGAGAAATTTTAGGGTCGGCTCCCCTGCGCGAGAGCCCGTAGCTATACGTCGGCTCTCGCGCAGGCCACTAGCACTGATTGCTATAAAAATGGTCCCAAAAATGTGTCAAAAGTGTCCGATGTGTCCGCCATAATGTCGCAGTACCGAAAAAAAATCGCTGATCGCCGCCATTAGTAGTAAAAAATAAATATTAATAAAAATGGCATAAAAATACCCCCTATTTTGTAAACGCTATAACTTTTGCGCAAACCAATCAATAAACGCTTATTGCAATTTTTTTTAATGAAAAATAGGTAGAAGAATACGTATCGGCCTAAACTGAGGAAAAAAATGTTTTTTATATATTTTTGGGGGATATTTATTATAGCAAAAAGTAAAAAAATATTCATTTTTTTTCAAAATTGTCGCTCTATTTTTGTTTATAGCGCAAAAAATAAAAAGCGCAGAGGTGATTAAATACCACCAAATGAAAGCTCTATTCGCTTGGGGAAAAGGACGCTAATTTTGCTTGGGAGCCACGTCGCACGACCGCGCAATTGTCAGTTAAAGCGACGCAGTGCCGAATCGCAAAAAGTGCTCTGGTCTTTGACCAGCAATATGGTCCGGGGGTTAAGTGGTTAAAGGACATTTTACATCCATACCAAAATCAAAAAGTGAAAAAGTAAAAAAGCCCAAAACTGTATCTGCCCCCCCCCCCCCCCAGCATAGGCGGGAGATGGCCTGGAGATTCACTGGGGCCAGAGGGTGAGTCCTTTTCAAAGGGATCTTGTGAGGTCCTGACAGCCCATCTCGGCATCCAGCAGCAACTGTATTCAACTGTATAACACTAGGGGGCGATCAAGGGGTTAAATGTGTCCCCTAGTGAGTGATTCTAACTGTGGGGGGATGGGACTGACTGGGGGAGGTGACCGATCGGTGTCTCTATGTACACGGGTCTCCATTGGTCTCCTCTCCCTGACAGGACGTGGCTCTGACTCCCTGACTCACGCTGCACAATCCCACTGGTCCCTGCTGTCTTCTGGGACCTGTGTGTCTCCCGGAAGACAGCGGGGGGTGACACGAAGGAAGTGGCGTAGATACCCGCTGGTGGTTTCGGTTATCTATGCCCGGAAGTGGGAGCAAAATACCTGTATTACACAAGTATCTGCTCCCCCCTGAAAGGTGCTAAATGTGACACCGGAGGGGGGGAGGGTTCCGAAAAGCGGAAGTTCCATTTTTGGGTGGAACTCCACTTTAATAGCAAAATATATGTACAGTTTATCCTATAAAAAAATTGTCGCGCGCCGCTAAAGTGTTCAGGCTTGACTTGAAGAAAAGTTGGCAACCGTACCCGAGGGTGGGGGGTGTATGTGGGGTTGGGGGGGGGCCCTGTCAGGAAGGCTGTACACCGCCCCATGATTTCTAACAGCGCCCCTGTTTACATCTACTTTAACTACTTGCTATAGCCAAAAGACGTCTACAGCGCAGGCCTTAATTACCGGGAGGGCGTCCATAGACGTCTTTCCGAGCAAGCGCTGTCTACGAGACTCAGGTGATCACAGATCGGAGTCTCCCCAAGATGGCCGCTCGGAGGAACAAATTACGAATGTAAACACAGAGCTCCACGTCCTGTCAGAGGATAGGAGACCGATCTGTGTCCCTTGTACATAGGGAGACAGCATCGGTCACCTCCCCCAGTCACCCCCCTCCCCCCACACAGTTAGAACACACCCAGGATACACATTTAACCCCTTCCTCACCCCCTAGTGTTAACCCCTTCCCTGCCAGTCACATTTATACAGTAATTAGTGCATTTTTATAGCACTGATCGCTGTATAAATGTGAATGGTCCCAAATTTGTGTCAAAAGTGTCCGATACGTCCGCCGCAATATCGCAGTCCCAATAAAAATCGCAGATCGCCGCCATTACTAGCAAAAAAAAAAATAATAAAAAAAAATCATAATTCTGTTCCCCATTTTGTAGGCGCTATAACTTTTGCGCAAACCAGTCGCTTATTGCGATTTTTTTTTTTTTTTTTTACAAAAATACTTTGAAAAATACGTATCGGCCTTATCTGAGAAAAAAAAAGTATTATTTTTTTTTTAAATTGGGATATTTATTATAGCAACAAGTAAAAAATATATATATATTTTTTAAATTGTCGCTCTTTTTTTTGTTTATAGCGCAAAAAATAAAAACCGCAGAGGTGATCAAATACCACCAAAATAAAGCTCTATTTGTGGGGAAAAAAGGACGTCAATTTTGTTTGTGAGCCACGTCGCACGACCGCGCAAATGTCAATTAAAACGACGCAGTGCCGGAAGCTGAAATTTCGCTTGGGCACGAAGGGGGTTTATGTGCCCAGTAAGCAAGTGGTTAAGAAAAAGGTGGTAGTGAGCCCTGTTTGGCTGCTGTTGGGCTGCTACCTCGGTGTGCTGCCTTAAGGTCGACCTCGCGTATAATGTGGAAGAAAAGAAAGTAATGGAGCGCCCGGTATCCAATAAAGGTAAGTATATTTGTATTTTATTTGAAGTTTCAGTTGTGGACATCTAACAGTCCGATTCATGTGTCAAAGGCACCCACCAACAGGATTATTCAATAACCACTTTTACTAGCTGCCCTGATGAAAGGGGAGAAACTGTCACGTACCTGGTGGAGATCGAGCAGTAGAGGGGGCTTCTCTTGCACCTCCTGTCCAACACCCCTGGTAGTGATGACAGGGAGTGGAGGACACAGAGTGGCACGAGGGCTGATGTAGCAGATGGCTCTGGCTGGGTCTTGGCAGAAACCAGGTGACTGGAGAGCGCTGGGTCAGAACTGAGAACAGGAGCCCCGTGTCGCTGGATCAGCAGCTGGAAGCGTAGCCGGGACGTAAGCCAGGGGGTCATCAACAGCCGTACAGAGCAGGTACCGAGACGTGAGGCAGTGGCAAAGACGGGACACAAGCCAGGTTCGGTACACAGTCAGGAACATCAGGCAGAAGCGGAGTCAAGCACAAGCCGGGGTCACAAGTAGGCTGGCGAGCGTCAAAGAGAAGATTCAGGCAAGCCGGGTTAGGATACGAGAAACTGGTACAGATCGGGTAAACAGGCACTAGCTGAAAGACCACTCAGCAAAGTGTGCATGTCACTGGCAGGCTTAAATAGGCGGACTGGCACCAATGGGCGCACGCGTGCGCGTGCACGCTGGCTCGTGCGCTCACGCATGCACCAGTACATGTCCTTTCTTGTGCATCTCTTGGAATGTCCATGCCTGCGCACCACTGCGCGCTTGTTACCTGAGTTTCTCTTGCACAAACGCTTTGGCCTCTTTTTACTGCTAACACTTCAAATAAAATACAAATATACTTACCTTTATTGGACACCGGGCGCTCCATTACTTTCTTTTCTTCCACATGAGCCTGAAGAAGAGGCACAGTGCTACTTTCAGGTTGGTGGATGCTTTCCACCTTCACCACTAATGGTCGCAAAGAAGGTGAGGTCGGTTTGCTTTTGATATGCCAAATGACCTGAGGCCAGTGCTGTTTGGTTTCAATATGAGAACCTTCCTGGAGGTTACCAGATCTTGTCTTTCTCTGAAACTTTTTTTTTTTTCACATAACTTTTTTGTCATTGAAGTACCAATGTGGTCTGCAGCTGAAATTCATATTTTCCATCTTCAAGCTGTTTATTTTCACACTACAGGTCACTCTTCACCAAAATACCATGACACAACATGTGGTCTGCTCGGAGGGTGGAGTCCAGTTATTGGGTGACATCTGACAAGGGCGCTGGTTCCACTTGTAACAATGATCTCGATGGTGCTGCTCCTGAGTCTGATTACAGGTACGTTGGCTGTGGTTGGAGAACCCCTGTACGGTTGGAGGACTCCTGTATGGTTGGAGGGTCCCTGTATGGTTGGGGAACCCCTGTATGGTCGGCTTACCTGCTCGCAGCATCCACAGACAAGTTACTTACCTTGTCCCTGGATCCTGCGATGCATCCCCGCTGTGTGAGCGAGCGGGACCTCGCTCGATTCACAGTGTCCCCGTGTGCCGCCGATCTCCGTTCCCTGCGACGTTACGACGCAAGGGGGCGGAGAACGGCGTCAAATTAAAAAAAGTAAACAAACACCTTACATACAGTATACTGTAATCTTATAGATTACAGTACTGTATGTAAAAAATACACACCCCCCTTGTCCCTAGTGGTCTGCCCAGTGTCCTACATGTCATTTTATATAATAAAAACGTTTCTTTCTCCCTGCAAACTGTAGATTGTCCATAGCAACCAAAAGTGTCCCTTTATGTCAAAAATGGTTTTAGAGCAGCTAGAAAACAGCGATAATAAATTATAATCACTTGCAGAATTGTGCGATAGCGATTTGTGGGGAAATTTGTCATAAAAAATAAAAGTAATGACAGCGACAATTCTGCAACTGAGAAAATTTCAGTGATTTTGAGTTGATTACATTATTGAATCATTTTTATTAGAATTATATTATTATTTGTTATAATTATTTATAATTATTTTTTATATTATAATTTATAATTTTGTTTTTTAAAAAATGTCATACCCGGGATGCCTACTAGACTCTTGTTTGGTCAGATTTAAATGAGTTATTCCTAAGAATTACAGGCCTACAATATAAAACACCAGGGAGGTTAATAGCATCATGGGCCACTGGGCAAAGTAATGCACTGAGGACCCTACCAGCCTGCCCCAATTTACGCAAATACTGTCAAGAATTAAAGCATAAATAGTTGATAGAATTTAACATATATTTATTAGTATTTTCAATAAAATCGATTTCAAACATTAAGAAAACATGCCATAAATCAAAGTCTAATCAACACTCAGGGCTCAGTGGTGGGGGGGGGGGGGGGACAGAAGGACACAGTACAGGGAGGGTCAGGAGGGCACAATACAGGGAGGGTCAGGAGGGCACAATACCGGGATCAGGAGGGCACAGTATAGGTTCTGAGATGTGTCCATCATGGGAGAGATTAGTAAAAAGTGTGATGGGACAGGTGGCAAGCGTGATGTAATGCAAGATTATGATGGGGCCCCCATGCACCTGGGGGCCCTGGGCAATGCCCAGGGGTGCCCATGCATTGAGGCAGCCCTGCTGGGGGTCCTGTCAGCACCATCTGACTCAACAAATGTTGATTTAAAGGCTGGAACATTCTCGGCCATCCTATGGAATGCACTCACTGTTCAGGTGTCCAGGAACCCCTGGGTGATTGAATACAAAAGATGGAAGGAAAGTTTCCTTCTTTAACCACTTGCTTACCAGGCACTTTTTACTCCCTTCCTGCCCAGGCCAATTTTCAGCTTTCAGCGCTGTCACACTTTGAATGACAATTGGGCGGTCATGCAACACTGTACCCATATGACATTTTTATTGTTTTTGTTTTTTCACACAAATAGAGCTTTCTTTTTGGTGTTTTTTTATTTATTTATTTATTTTGCTAAATAAACAAAAAAAATACCCAAACTTTTGAACTATTTTTTTTTTATAGTTTGTTATAAAATTTTGCAAACGGGTAATTTTTCTCCTTCACTTATGTGCACTGATGAGGCTGCACTGTTGGGCACTGGGCACTAATGGGCATTGATAGGCTGCAATGATGGGCACCCATGAGGTGGCACTGGTGGGCACTGATAGGCAGCACTGATGGGCATTAATAGGTGGCACTAATGGGCACTGATAGGCAGCACTGATAGGTGATACTGATCAGGAGGCAGTGATGGGCACTTATTGGCAGCACAGATTGGCATAACTGGTGGACACTGTTGGGACTGCACTGATTATCAGTGTACATGTCCCTTTTAGAGAAACAGGTTATCGGCTCTCTTCTCAT
Source organism: Rana temporaria (assembly GCF_905171775.1). Lineage (NCBI taxonomy): Eukaryota > Metazoa > Chordata > Amphibia > Anura > Ranidae > Rana > Rana temporaria. Next base: position 540,705,010 of record NC_053490.1, on the reverse strand, counting down.
CACCTCATGCAGTCATCATGAGGAAAGGAATGCTGATAATCGGCTTCTGTTTACCTCCGTGATCAGCTGTGATTGGACAGAGCTGATCATGTGGTAAAGAGCCGCTGATTGGCTTTTTACTTCAATCTGTGATCACAAAGGCCCAGATTTACAAAACACTTACGCCGACGTATAACACATAACGCCGACGTAAGTGCAAATGTGCGCCGGCGTATCTGTGCGCCAGACCCACAAACAAATATGCGCCTAAAGACAGGCTACACCCCGCCGACGTAGCTTGCACACGCCGGCGTAGGGTGGGCGCACATATGGGCTGGGCGCATGGTGCCGCTCCCATTGATTAGCCATTCAAACATGCAAATGAGGGAAATACGGCGATTCACGAACGTGCATGTGCCCGGTGCATGCTACGCTAGATGCGCGTAAGTTGTACGTCCGCCGTAAAGTTATTCCCCATAAATGAGGTGCAACCCGGCAACAGACATGCACAGGTCTGCACCAGGGAACACAAGCCGGCGTATTGTGCGTTGGACGTGTGTCTGGCTGGGTGTACGTTATGTTCACGGCGTACGCAGTGATCCGGCGTAGCTTAGGCAGTTGTGCCGGTGTGGTTGTGAGCAGGCGCAGGGGGGTGCTGTGCTTGCGTCCACGTCGCGGCGCATGCGCAGTTCGTGATACGTACCTGTCTGGCGCTTGGCCCATCATTTGCATGGGGTCACGCCTCATTTGCATGGGTCACGCCCACCAACCTACGCCGGCGTGCGCCTTCGAAACCCACGCCACGCTGGCGCAGCGTTAGGAGCACTGGCTTGCTGAATGCAATGCTTGCCTCTCTGCGCTGCGTTGGCGTAGCGTACAGTGTTTGCTCTACGGCGGCGTAATGTGCGCCTTGCTCTCTGTGAATCTGGGCCAAAGTATGTCGCCTGCACCCTGCAGTGGGCACGTGGCAGGCACGAACATGGGAGGCCATCACAAATGAAATAGTGTAAGACGTTCTTCACACCCCACCACGTGCCAGTGTGCCACGCCTTCCCCATTAGGTTTACACTCACCAGATGGATTTGCCTCACATTCTCATGTTCAGCAAATGTGCTGTACAACCAGAAGGTTAATTATTACATCAGCGGCGCTCTCCAACTCACATGTAGTAAAACCCAGACTGAGAGCTCACATATGGCAAGAAAGGGGGAAGTACAATTAACACACGCTTTATCATCAAACATTCCTCTGGGGAGCTGCGGTGGCTCAACGCGATTGGCACTGCGCTGACAAGCCATTCACCTCTGCAGCTAGGGGTTCGGATCCCGGTCTCGGCTACATGTGAATTGAGTTTGGTGGTCTCAGCCCGGCTCCCGGTGGGTGTGCTATGCGAGGTAAGCTTGCGCTTAGTACGCCCACCCCCCTCCCACAAAAACTACCACACTTACACGTATTCGAAATTGGGTTAACATGCACACACTTTGACCACGCGGTCTCTAAAAAGAGAGGCGAAGGACTAACGGGGCTGGTTGAGCGGGCAAATCCTCTCACTCCCTTATAGGGAGTCCCTCTGCCCCGTTGGGCTTCAAAGCGGAGCAGGTAGGGCGGGCTGTGTGGGAGGACCCCCTCACACACCCGCCATTGCCACCCGGGGCATGGAGAAAGGTGGCAGATTGCCTCTGGGGAGGCCTGCCTACTCCCAACTCCTGCAGTCCGGCTCCTCTCTCGAGTACACGCACAAAGTACACTTTAACCACTTAAGGACCAGCCCATGTACATATACGTCCACAATATGGCACGTACAGGCACATGGGCGTATGGGTACGTCCTCCCCTATTAGCGGGTGGGGGGTCCGATCGGGACCCCCCCCGCTACATGCGGAGGTCGGGTCCGCTCGGGGAGCGATCCGGGACCACGGCGCGGCTATTTGTTTATAGCCGCTCCGTCGCGATCGCTCCCCGGAGCTGAAGAACGAGGAGAGCCGTGTGTAAACACGGCTTCCCCGTCCTTCACTATGGCGGCGCATCGATCGCGTCATTCCCTTTATAGGGAAGACACGATCGATGACGTCATTCCTACAGCCACACCCCCAAACAGTTGTAAACACATACACAGTGATCCCTAACTCCTACAGCGCCGCCTGTGGTTAACTCCCAAACTGCAACTGTCATTTTCACAATAAAGAATGCAATTTAAATGCATTTTTTGCTGTGAAAATGACAATGGTCCCAAAAATGTGTCAAAATTGTCCGAAGTGTCCGCCATAATGTCGCAGTCACGAAAAAAATTGCTGATCGCCGCCATTAGTAGTAAAAAAATAAAAAAAAATAAAAATGCAATAAAACTATCCCCTATTTTGTAAACACTATAAATTTTGCGCAAACCAATCGATAAACGCTTATTGCGATTTTTTTTACTAAAAATAGGTAGAAGAATACGTATCGGCCTAAACTGAGGAAAAAAAATGTTTTTATATATGTTTTTGGGGGATATTTATTACAGCAAAAAGTAAAAAATATTGCTTTTTTTTCAAAATTGTTGCTCTATTTTTGTTTATAGCGCAAAAACTAAAAACCGCAGATGTGATCAAATACCACCAAAAGAAAGCTCTATTTGTGGGGAAAAAAGGACGCCAATTTTGTTTGGGAGCCACGTCGCACGACCGCGCAATTGTCTGTTAAAGCGACGCAGTCCCGAACTGTAAAAACCCCTTGGGTCTTTAGGCTGCATATTGGTCCGGGGCTTAAGTGGTTAATAAAAAAAAGAACAAAGAAAAAAAAAATCAAACATTCCTCTCACATTTTGCAAAGTTAAAAAGGCATTTTTGCAATAAAATCCATCTCCATCAACAACCGATGCCAATGGACACAAATCTCAGTAAACCTGCGTCTCACTCGACCGATGGTATCTGTTTTTTTTTCGTGATACGTCACTTCCGGTTTGTCTGTGACATTTCACTTCTGTACAGCCACCTCCAAATGCGTTTCGTCATCACGACTTCATCCAGGGATTGGCTGTATGGCACAGAATCCTCCATTTTTTTTAGAATGTCATATGCAAATGATTAACCATTTAAGCATATGTTACGACCGTGACACCGGGGCAGGAATTCAAGCATTATGCTCACCATCCGTGCTCATGAGTCACAGAAGTTACAAAAGAAGAATGATCCTAAAACCCATAGTCCATGACTATGTCTCAGATTAAACACGTTCACCTAAATAGCAATAGTAATTCAATCTCGTAAAATGTAAAATGTAAAGCCCCCCAAGAATGTTCTTAAATAAAATGACTATGCAATTGATTCTATAATGAGCAACCTCCTCAGTAGTTAAAAATACGATAATAATAAATACATGGAAAAATAAAGATTAATAATTACTAATAAAACAGTTCAAATCCTATTTCACTTAATCTTGTTTGCACTATACATTATGGGGCAGATCCACGTAGATCGGCGCATGATTCCGCCGGGCGTAGCGTACCTAAGATACACTACGCCGCCGTAATTTTTTTTTCTAATCCTCAAAGAATTTGCTCCGTAAGTTACGGCGGCGTAGTGTATCTTTGGCGGCGTAAGGGCACGGAATTCAAATGGATGTGATGGGGGCGTGTTTTATGTAAATACGTCGTGACCCGACGTAAACAACGTTTTTTTTGAATGGCGCCGTCCGTGGGGGTATCCCAGTGCGCATGCTCGAAATTAAACTGGAACAAGCCAATGCTTACGACGGTGACGTCATTCTACGCAAATCCCTATTCGCGAACGACTTGCGCAAACAACGTAAAAAATTCAAAATTCGACGTGGGAACGACGGCCATACTTAACATTGAGTAACTATACGCCGGAAAAAGCCGAACGCAAATGACGTAAAAAAATGTGCCGGCCGGACGTACGTTCGTGGATCGCCGTACCTAGCGGCCGGCGGAAAAATGCATCTACGATCCGACGGCGTACTAAGACGTAGGCCTGTCGGATCGATCCCAGATGCAGTTATATCTTGTTTTGTAGATACAAAACAAAGATACGACGCGGGAAATTTAAAATTACGCGGCGTATCAATAGATACGCTGGCGTAATTCTTTTGTGGATCTGCCCCTATATATATTCTTCTGTGGTGCATAGGTGGGATTGTTGCTTTATATTTTTTTTATAGATCATAGATCTTGAGTTTAGTTAATTAAAAAGTATACTTCATATATATATAATAAGTGGGCGGGAATGTGATTTGTTCCCCCCCAGGTGTCGGCTCTATGACGGTGATCCAGGATCCTCCATTTCTCAACCTGTCTGCCGGTGACACGGCCCGGATGTCCTGTGTTGTGAAGAATGTCAATGTGGGGGTGACTCTGAACCATTCCTGGAATTTACAGGGATCCTTCGAGAATCTGGAGAACTCATCCCGAGTGACCGTCACCCCGAACTCTCTCACCATCTCCTCTGTCACCCCTAATGACTCCGGACTTTACACCTGCACAGTGCGGGACAACCACCTGTATCCATACAGAGGGAATGGGACATTACTGTCAGTCACAGGTAAGGCCCTTTTCACACTACAAAATAAATCCGTTTTAATAATCCGTTTTAAAATCCGTCAGATAATGTTAAAAAACGGAAGTTATACGTCCTTTATAAAATATCATTAAAGTCTATGGGATTTTTTTATGTTCCGTAAAGATCCGTAATAGTCCGTTATAACATACGGACGTTAGTTATAACGGAATATGTGACGGGTCTTGCACTATTTTTTGTAAATTTTTTGTCCGTTGCAAGTAACGGATATATTAACGTCCGTTATATTTTAACATTGAAGTCTATGGCACATGGACGTTAGTAAATGTCTCCGTAAATGTCCGTTATGTTAACGGACGTTAATTTTACTGAGCATGGATATTCAGGGGAACCCCGCCGTCAATTTAAAACAAAAATGACGTGCGGTTCCCCCTAAATATCCATAACCAGACCCATTATCCGAGCACGTTGACCTGGCCGGCCGCAGAAAAGAGGGGGGGACAGAGTGCGGCCCCCCCTCTCTCCTGAACCGCACCAGGCCACATGCCCTCAACATGGGGAGGATGTCCCCATGTTGATGGGGACAAGGGTCTCATCCCCACAACCCTTGCCCGGTGGTTGTGGGGGTATGCGGGCGGGAGGTTTATCAGAATCTGGAAGACCCCTTTAACAAAGGGGACCCCCAGATCCTGACCCCCCCCCTGTGTGAAATGGTAATGGGGTACACTGTACCTCTACCATTTCACGAAGGAAGTAAAAAGTATTGTAAAAAAACACACACTGACACAAAAGAATAAAGTCCTTTATTAAAAAAAAAAAAAAAAAACTCCAGCGCTGAAAAATCCACTCGTTCCCGGCTTCCTGCGTTGTCCTGATCCAGCGACGGGTGCGGGTGATCTCCCGCGATGAGAAGATCCAGCGTCGGGTGATCTCCGCTCCGGCGATGTGAAGATCCATCCATCCGGCGCAGCAGCATCCCGGACCTCCTCTCACCGCTGAGCACAGCCCGGCGAATGAGCGGCTGAAGCTGTGACATTTCTTATATAGAGGAGGCAGAGCCACCCGTCACGTGACCCTGCCCCCTCTGACGTACCTCTGCTACGTCACTGGGGAAGACCATGAAGAGGAAAGGTCTTCTGATAAACCTCCCGCCCGCATACCCCCACAACCACCGGGCAAGGGTTGTGGGGATGAGACCCTTGTCCCCATCAACATGGGGACATCCTCCCCATGTTGAGGGCATGTGGCCTGGTACGGTTCAGGAGAGAGGGGGGGGCGCACTCTGTCCCCCCCTCTTTTCTGCGGCCGGCCAGGTCAACGTGCTCGGATAATGGGTCTGGTTATGGATATTTAGGGGGAACCGCACGTCATTTTTGTTTTAAATTGACGGCGGGGTTCCCCTGAATATCCATGCGACTTCTGGAGCTGGACTTCAAGAAAGGGTGAAATGTTTTTTATTAACGGACGTTAGAAAGGAATGATATAATGGATGTATACGGATATATACGGATAAACATTATCCGTTTTCAATAAAGGAAGAATGGTAAAATATTTATCCGTATGTATCCGTTATTAAATCCGTTAATAAAAGTCCGTTAATAGGTGTAATACGGATATTATAAAACGGACATACAATCCATAGTGTGAAAGAAGCCTAAGAAACAATCATTTCAGTCATTGTCTAATAATAACCAACCAGTCACATTGATGCCCAATCCACACTCAGATACAGTCCACACCTCCAGGGGGCTCTTTAAGGAGATTTTGCACTTTTCAGTTTTAGTAAATAATCCCATTTACACTATTATTATTATTATTATCCATTTATATAGCTCTGACCAGGGCCATCTTAATAGCATCATGGGCCCCATGGCAAAGAAATGCTCTGGGGCCCCTACAATGGAGACAGTGCAGTTAACCACTTAAGCCCCGGACCAATATGCAGCTAAATGCCCAAAGGCGTCTTTACAACTCGGCACTGCATCGCTTTAACAGACAATTGCGCGCTCGTGCGACGTGGCCTTCCAAACAAAATTGGCGTCCTTTTTTCCCCACAAATAGAGCTTTCTTTTGGTGGTATTTGATCGCCTCTGCGGTTTTTATTTTTTGCGCTATAAACAAAAATAGAGCGACAATTTTGAAAAAAATGCAATATTTTTTGCTGTAATAAATATCCCCCAAAAACATATATAAAAATTATTTTTTCCCTCAGTTTAGGCCAATACGTATTCTTCTACCTATTTTTGGTTAAAAAAAATCGCAATAAGCGTTTATCGATTGGTTTGCGCAAAATTTATAGCGTTTACAAAATAGGGGATAGTTTTATTGCATTTTTATTAATTATTTTTTTTTACTATTAATGGCTGCGATTTTTTTCGTGACTGCGACATTATGGCGGACACTTCGGACAATTTTGACACATTTTTGGGACCATTGTCATTTTCACAGCAAAAAATACATTTAAATTGCATTGTTTATTGTGAAAATGACAGTTGCAGTTTGGGAGTTAACCACAGGGGGGGCTGTAGGAGTTATGTTTCACCTAGTGTGTGTTTACAACTGTAGGGGGGTGTGGCTGTAGGTCTGACATCATCGATTGTGTCTCCCCTATAAAGGGGATGACACGATCGATGCGCCGCCACAGTGAAGCACGGGGAAGCCGTGTTTACATACAGCTCTCCCCGTTCTTCAGCTCCGTGGAGCGAACGCGACGGAGCGGCTATAAACGAATAGCCGCGCCGTCGTCCCGGATCGCTCCCCGAGGGAATCCGCCCGCCGCACGCAGCGGGGGGGGGGTCCCGATCGGACCCCCGACCCGCGGAAAGGCAGGGACGTATATATACGTCCTTCTGCCTGTCCGTGCCATTGTGCGGACGTATATAGTCGTGCGGCGGGCGTTAAGGGGTTAAACAGAAATCAAGTAGGTCGGAGGCAGACAAGCAGAGCTTCCTCTTTTGGGTGGAGCTCCGCATTAACTACATGAACAATCATTCTGTACAGCAAAGTAACAAAAGGGCAGCGTGGGCTCAAGGACCAGCTGCTTTGGGGAAAGTGCAGGGCCCCCCCCATGCAGCTGGGGCCCCTGGGCAGTGCCCTTTCATTAAGACAGCCCTGGCTCTGACATATGTTGCAGTGCTGTACAGAGAATACTGAGCCAGTCACATCAGTCTCAGCACCAGAGGAGCTTCTCCACCAGGTGGTGCTGTTTTTCAGGGAGCTTTTGGCTAAAGCCTCATACACACGGTCGGACATCCGACAAACTTTCCCTTGGATTTTTGTCCGAAGTGATTTGTCCGGTCACACCCATAGCATACACACGCTCGGACTTTTCTGAAAGCTTTTCTAAAACTTTCCCAGCATCACAGCCCGGATTCAGATAGGAGTTACGACGGCGTATCTCCGTATACGCCGTCGTAACTCTGAGTGCCGTCGTATCTATGCGACTGATTCGTTACGCATAGATTTCCCTAAGATCCGACCGGCGTAAGTCTCTTACACCGTCGTATCTTAGGCTGCATATTTACGCTGGCCGCTAGGTTGGCGCTTCCGTAGATTTACGCGAGGAATATGCAAATTAGGTAGATACACCGATTCAGAAACGTACGTCCGCCCGGCGCATTTATTTACGTCGTTTACGTAAGGCTTTTTCCAGTGTAAAGTTACCCCTCATAAAGCAGGGGTAAGTCATGTTAGGTATGGACGTCAGAAACAACCGAACAGCGTTGTATTTTACGTTGTTTGCGTAAGTCGTTCGCGAATAGGGCTTGTGACGAGATCCTTTCTCGCCCAGGTCCTGCTCTCCCGACACTCCTCTGCTACCAGTGAGTCAGCTTGCAGATTGCAATGTCTGATGGTACAGTCATCCAAGGTTCCGGGATCCGAATTACAGCTATGTGCCATTCGGACCCATTAAGAACAAACACCAGGCAGGCTGTATGTAAGTTCAAACAGGACTCTTTATTTTCAAGTACACAGCACACTTTTATACAGAATTTTGGAACATCCCACTCCCAACAACCGCTTTCCTATTGGTCAATTGTAAAGTATATGCAGTCTTCACTCAAGTCCTCCTTGACCATGCAAATGAGGACTTGAAATTGTCAACAGGGATTGGTCCAATAGCTTGGATAGAAAGACTTGTGTATTGAGACAGAAGCCCCAGGGGGTAATCAATGTACACAATAACCCGGTCTACTTAATTACTACCTCTGAGAGGTTACATTGCTTTAGACAATAGAATGCTAATTCAATACAGCTGACAGGCTTCTAACCTTTAGAACAATACAAAGTCCCTTAGCGTAAACACATACATCTTCAAACATGCATAATAGATTCAATTAACCTTCAATCCCCAATTCTAGCCAGACGGACTGACTCCGACACCCGCTCTTAACCTGCAGAACACAATAAAAGGTATTTCACAAGCTGGTTCCACTTAGCATTTCAAAAGCCTTGCATTGAATGTCCCTCTCCTGTGTAACAGATGTCAAGTAGAAACACTTTAATATCTCAAGGTCCATGACAGGGCTGTACGTAAGTTACGTTCACGTCGAAAGCATTGACAGTTTGCGGCGGAATTTGGAGCATGCGCACTTGGAAACATTCACAGCGTCAATTACGTGGGGTCATGAGAGTTTTACATAAAACACGCCCACTACTAGCCACATTTGAATTAGGCGGGCTTACGCCGACACATTTACACTACGCCGCCGTAACTTAGGGCGCAAGTTCTTTCTGAATTCGGAACTTGCGCCCTAAGTTACGGCAGCGTAGTGTATCTGAGATACGCTACGCCCGCCGAAAGATACGTAAATGTATCTGAATCCGGGCCCACGTGTTTTTTCTGCTCTTTACCGCCACCCTTTGGTTAACTTCTGCTATTGTTGGTTGATTTTCACATTGGTTCTGAGCATGCGTATTTGCACTTTGTACAAAAGTCCGATGGCTTGCTGTACACACGGTCGGACTAGGCACCATCGGACTGTCTGTTTGCAGATCGAACTTTTTGTCCGATGAAACGCGAAAAAGTTGGTCCGATGGAGCGTACACACGATCGGACAAATTTGAAAACTTGTTGATTTTGAAGTTTGTTGGCCGAAAGTCCGACCGTGTGTACGGGCCTTAAATCTGCTGGGATCTCAGCTGAGAGAAGCAGCAATCCTGGGGCCTGTCCTGCAGGCTTTTCCCAGGCAAGCATGAACCATGTTGGGGAAGACAAAGGTGGGGGCTCCCGAGAGGCCTACACCATGTGCTCATGCTGCATTGGATCCTGGGCCTGTCCCCATGCAAGGGGAGTCCTTATCAGCATTCCAGGATAAAGTGGTGAACAGACTTCGCCGCATTTCAAAGGAGGTACAGAAACTTGCTGCCCTGAAAGCGGATTTCAGGAAAAATAAATCTCTGTGTGTAGTGTTGTTGGTGTGGACGGAGATATAGCTTGATTTAGATTAAGCAGGCGGGTTATTCATCTTATATCTACAGTGCATTCCATGTTGTACTATTTCCAGTGCCGATCCTGGCCTCCCTGGGGCCCTAAGCAAAATTACATTTCACATTAAAGTTGAGAAGCGGGGGTGGGGGGGTTGTGCTGTCGGAAATGACATCTTACATTAAAGTGAGGTGCTGGTGCTGACTTCTTACCTCTTCTCCCATGCAGCCAGCGAGTTGAGAAGCGGGGTGAGGGGCCGAAAATGACTTCTCACCAGGCGGGACCTCTAGTAATTTGGGGGGGCCCCCCGCAGCTTTGCGGGGCCCTAAGCGGCTTGCATAGTGAGCCTATAGGGCGGATCGGCCCTGACTATTTCTAATACACTTCAGGCGTGCGGGTGTAGACCATTCAGCAAATGCTCATGGTGACAGGCCAGGTAAAAAGGCAGCTGGGCGCCAAGTATGCACGCTAATTTGTATGTGCACGTGCGCGCGTGCGCGCATGAATGCGAGCACGATGAACACAAATATTACATGCCTAGAAGTATTAGCACGTGAACAGTGCGCATGAGCCTGCGCTCGCACTGGTTTTCTGGGTTACCTTACAATAATAGGTTTCAGTTCCTGCCGAAGTACCCAAGGCAGCTGCCTCTTCTGCCCGGTCCTGACATAGACACACACTGTTGAATGACCAATCTGGGGTTCTGGGGTTTGATGGAAGAAGCTCCCCCAATCCAGAAGAACAGGCACCACCTCTGCAAGACCACCAGTGCTAATTACTTATCTAAGCTGCTGCAGTCACACATTTATATACCAAATAACTGCAACCTACCACTATATATATTTTATTGTAATTCATACATTAAAATGTTTATTTTCTTCTATTTTTTCCCCGTAGCATTAACCACCCCGGTCACTCCTATTAATAATACTCAGCATAAAGGAGATTCTTCAAGCAATAACTATCTCTACCTGTACTCTCTGATACCCGTCACCTTCCTCTGCTTGGCGGTGATCCTGTACTGGAGAAGATGTGCGGCTAGAAGAGGTGAGGAAGGCAGAATTCTTCATGTCAGATGATTTATAAATAAAATTATATATATAAAAAAAAAAACTCCGGGGCAGGATGCAAGTGTAGATATGTGGATTGGAGATCCTGGAACCCACACTGATAATGGGACGTACTAAACTGCATATTGGGATGATGGGATTATTGGCTGCAATACTGAGAACTCTCACTAGATGTCAGTGTACTTTATACACATATATATGGTAAGTATGTTATTCTTTCCTGCAGTGCTAGATACAATGTTGCAAGAAGCAGTTGGTAATGTTTAACTTTTCACTTGCTGAATTTTTTTTTTATGCAGCTGTATAGCACAATCATATTTTTGCTTCTAATAATTGTAATAATAATAATTACTTCTTAACCACTTCAAAACCGCACGCCGTCATATGACGTCCAAAAAGGGGATCTCTTATCCCGGGTGGATATCATATGACGTCCTGTACTTTGTGTGGTGATTTCTGATATCATTTTGTTCCGGCGGCGATCCGGCGCACTAGGGTTGTCCCGATACCACTTTTTTTGAGACCGAGTACAAGTACCGATACTTTTTTTCAAGTACTCGCTGATACCGAATGTCACGTGACTTTTTTTCCCCACAATTTTTATTTTTTACTATTTTTTTTTTTTAAGTGATTTTTTTTTTTAAAGGGGGGGGGGGGTGTAGTGGATTGTCAGTGTGTTTTTTTTTCTTTTTTGATTATTATTTACATTTTATTTTTTAAATTATTTATTTATTTTTTTCATTTTTTTAATCAGCCCTGTTGGGGGGGGGGGGGGCTTTGGTGAGATATCAGGGGTCTTAACAGAGCTCTGACATCTCCCCTTTAAGACAGAGAAAGTGACTAGGGACACAGACTCCACAGTCCCTTTCTCAGCATCCTCAGCTGAAATGAATGGAGAGAAGCTCCTCTCCATTCATAAACTGAAGCATCGTAATCACAGGTTACGATGCTCAGTTATGTGAATGGACAGAGTCAGTGATCACTGGCTCTGTCTATTCGGAAAAGGTAGGAGCCAGGTTAGAGCTGCACGGAAGGGGACAAGATGGCATGGGGGGGAGAGCTGCACGGAGGGGGACAAGACGGCATGGAGGGGGACAAGACGGCACAAGGGGAGAGCGGCACGGAGGGGGACAAGACGGCATGGAGGGGGGACAAGACGGCACGGGGGAGAGCGGCACGGAGGGGGACAAGACGGCAAGGGGGGAGAGCGGCACGGGGGAACAAGACGGCACGGGGGAACAAGACGGCACAGGGAACGAGATGGCACAGGGAACAAGACGGCACAGGGAACAAGACGGCACGGGGGAACAAGACGGCACAGGGAACGAGATGGCACAGGGAACAAGACGGCACAGGGAACAAGACGGCACGGGGGAACAAGACGGCACGGGGGAACAAGATGGCACGGGGGGAGAGCTGCACGGGGGGAGAGTGGCGCGGGGGGAGAGTGGCGCGGGGAACAAGACGGCACTGGGGAACAAGACGGCATGGGGGGAGAGCGGCACGGAGGGGGAGAAGACAACACGGAGAAGACTAGTAACTCCCCCCACCTGACTTCCCAGGTATCGGGTGAAGCATCGGACCATTTCCCCCTAAGTACAAGTACTTGGGAAATGCTCGATATCGGTACCGATACCGATACTAGTATCGGTATCGGGACATCCCTACTGCGCACCATAAGAACGATCATAGCAGCGGTTCCGCCATTTGATCGTTCTCATAGGCGGCGGGAGGGGACATCCCCCCCTCCCGCCGCCATCCGGTGCTTCTCTGGGCTCTCCCGTGCCATCGGGGGCCCGGAGAGATGATCGCTGTGCGCCGGATGGGAGGCATAAAGATGACTGGTGACCAGATGGTCATCAGTCATCTCTATGATCGTCGGAGGCCCGGGCGCGATGTGATGACGTCACGCCCGGGTACCAGTAAGTAAACAAACCGCAATTGCGGCTAGTAAGAATGAGATCTGTGAATTTTTTTCACAATCTCATTCTTTCCAGCCTGGAGGAGAGATGTGAGGTCTTATTGACCCCGCATCTCTCCTTAAAGAGAACCTGTCACACACTATTCCTATTACAAGGGATGTTTACATTCCTTGTAATAGGAATAAAAGCGATCGGAAAAAAAAAAGGTGTAAATAAATAAATAAATAAAAAATTAAAACGCCCCTGTCCCCGACAGCTCGCGCTCAGAAGCGAACGCACACGTAAGTCCCGCCCACGTATGTAAACGTCGTTCAAACCACATATGTGAGGTGTCGCCGCGTGCGTTAGAGCATGTGCAACAATTCTAGCACCAGACCTCCTCTGTAACTCTAAACTGGTAACCTGTAAAAAAAATTAAAGCGTAGCCTATGGAGATTTTTAAGTAACGAAGTTTGGCGCCATTCCATGAGTGTGCGCAATTTTAAAGCGTGACATGTTAGGTATCTATTTACTCGATGTAACATCATCTTTCATATTAATTGGGCTAACTTTACTGTTTTGTTATTTTTTAATTCATGAAACCGTTTTTTTTTTTACAAAAAAAAGGCGTTTGAAAAATGATTGCGCAAATACCGTGTAAGATAAAAAGTTGCAATGACCGCCATTTTATTCCCTAGGGCATCTGCTAAAAAAACATATATAATGTTTGGGGGTTCTGAGTAATTTTCTAGCAAAAGAATGATGATTTGTACATGTAGGAGAGAAGTGCCGGAATAGGCCCCCCGGTATGGAGGTGGGTATTAAAGCCCCGTATTGAAGGGGTTAAACTAGTACAGTTCTTTGCTTATAGGAGAAGACGTTTTCATTGCATTAATGTTTATATTTTCCCATTGTCTATGTGACAGATTTATAAATGCGTCCTTCTCTCCTTTTCTTTTCTTCCCTTCCAATTTTATAGGTAATAGTATATACTGGATATATATATATATACACACACACTGCATATATATAGTACATACTATTACCTATCTATTATATTAATATATATTAACTGTGAAACAAGTGCACAGGTTATTTTATATATATATATATATACTCTGCATTTTTATATATAAATTTCAAAAATATATATAATATATGTTTATATATAAAAACCTGTGCACTTGTTTCACAGTTAACCACTTAAGGACCACCTCCTGCACATATAGGTCGGCAGAATGGCACGGCTGGGCACAAGCACGTACCTGTACGTCCTCTTTAAGTGCCCAGCCGTGGGTCGCGGGCGCGCGCCCACCACCCGGTCCGAAGCTCCGTGACCGCGGCCGCGATCGCCCCCGGAGTCCCGCGATCGGTCCCCGGAGCGGAAGAACGGGGAGAGCTGTGTGTAAACACAGCTTCCCCGTTCTTCACAGTGGCAGCTTCATTGATCGTGTGTTCCCTGATATAGGGAATGACGATCAATGACGTCACACGTCCAGCCCCACCCCCCTACAGTTAGAAAAACATATGAGGTCACACATAACCCCTACATCGCCCCCTAGTGGTTAACTCCCAAACTGCAATTGTCATTTTCACAGTAAACAGTGCATTTTTATAGCATTTTTTGCTGTGAAAATGACAATGGTCCCAAAAAATTGTCAAAATTGTCCGAAGTGTCCGCCATAATGTTGCAGTCACGAAAAAAAAATCGCTGATCGCCACCATTTGTAGTAAAACATTTTTTTTATAAAAATGCAATAAAACTATCTCCTATTTTGTAAACGCTAAAAATTTTGCGAAAACCAATCGATAAACGCTTATTGCGATATTTTTTCGCAAAAATAGGTAGAAGAATACGTATCGGCCTAAACTCGGGAAAAAAAACGTTTTTTTTATATCTTTTTGGGGGATATTTATCATAGCAAAAAGTAAAAAATATTGGCCCAGATTCACAACCGAGATACGACGGCATATCTCCAGATACGCCGTCGTATCTCTCAGTTGCGCCGTCGTATCTATGCGCCTGATTTTTAGAATCAGTTACGCATAGATATCCATTAGATCCGACAGGCGTAAGTCTCTTACGCCGTCGGATCTAAACTGCATTTTTTTTTTGACCACTAGGTGGCGATTCCGTCAAATTCTGCGTCGAGTATGCAAATTAGCTAGATACGCGAATTCCCGAACGTACGCGCAGCCGACGCAGTAAAGTTACGACGTTTACGTTAGGCTTCTCCCGGCGTAAAGTTGCCCCTGCTATATGAGGCTCAGCCAATGTTAAGTATGGCCGTCGTTCCCGCGTCGAAATTTGAAAAAGTTAGTCGTCCGTGAATGGGGCTAGACGTTATTTACGTTCACGTCGAAACCAATGATGTCCTTGTGGCGTACTTTGGAGCAATGCACACTGGGAAATTCCACGGACGGCGCATGCGCCGTTCCGAAAAAACGTCAATCACGTCGGGTCACAGTAGTTTTGCATAAAACACGCCCCCCTGATCCAAATTTGAATTAGGCGGGCTTACGCCGGCCGATTTACGCTACGCCGCCGCAACTTACGGAGCAAGTGCTTTGAGAATACAGCACTTACCCGTGTAAGTTGCAGAGGCGTAACGTAAATCAGATACGTTACGCCCGCACAATTTTACGCGGCTCTACGTGGATCTGCCCCATTGAATTTTTTTCAAAATTGTCGCTCTATTTTTGTTTATAGCGCAACAAAATAAAAACCGAAGAGGTGATCAAATACCACCAAAAGAAAGCTCTATTTGTGGGGAAAAATGGACACCAATTTTGTTTTGGAGCCACGTCGCATGACCGCGCAATTGTCAGTTAAAGCGACGCGGTGCCGAATCGCAAGAACTGGACAGGTCCTTTACCTGCATAAAGGACCGGGTCTTAAGTGGTTAATATATATTTTATATATATATATATATATATATATATATATATATATATATATATATATATATATATATATACACATATATATATATATATATATACATATATATATATATATATATACACACACACACACACCCCAAGGGTCTTTTCTGTGTATCATTTTTGCATCATTTAGTTTATTATACAGCTGAACACTATTTATTTATTTGTTCATTTATTAAAAAAAGTTATTCCTTGTTGATGATATTCTCAGCATTGCACTTTATGTTTATTCTTGCAGGATCCCAGACACCATCAGCTGAGAGAAGAGATGGACAGACATGTACGCAGGTTAGTGGCAGAGCTCTTACCCACTGATCCATCACAGACAGTCCCTTATTGCACTAACCCAACCCAGAATGGATCCTTGACAAAAATCCCCCCCCCCCCCAAGTTGGAGGCACGTAGCCTGGTATGGTTCAGGGGGGGGAGGGCCCACACTTTCTGCTTTAGACACTGCAGGGTTTGCATTGTAGGCAAAGTAGATGAAAACCCAACCTCTTCTTGTGCTTGAATAGAAAATGTTGCATTTGAGATGAATGGCCATCTACACAAGTTCCTAATTCGTTTTCTCTTGCTTTGGTCTCCCTAGGAGAACGACGCCGGTGATCTCCATTATTCCACCATTCTGCATCACCCATCTGCTGGACAGAGGAGGGAGGAGAGAAATGGGAATAATGGGACTGATGTGGTAGAGTACGCTCCAGTGAGGATAGCCATTCCTCCCCAGCCCTTCACAGGTGACTCTACAGACAAGGACTTGGGCAACGTGTGTTATGCATCCCTGAGGATGTCCACTCCGGATTCCAGACCCCTGGAGCAAAGTGCCACTTACCCCGACTGGGAATAATCTGCCGACATACCAGAGTCCAGGCGGACAGCGAACTAAACCAAATTCAGCTTCTGTTCAACTGCCAATTGTCCTCATTTTTAAGGAACTCACCTAGTTTAGGATTGTCCCTGGATAACTTTTTACCACTGGAAACATATAAATTTCAAATAATTACCAACGTTACTGTTTTACCCTCTTTGACTGCCCTAGATCCTCTTCTTCTCATCACGATGACCCAGGATTGTATGTGTTCAATAATGGAGGATCAATATTTAAAATATGGATAGCCAGGTTCAGAGAGGTTTACGCCGGCGTATCAGTAGATACGCCGGCGTAACTCTGAATCTGCGCCGTCGTACCATTTAAGTGTATGTTCAAATTGAGATACACTTAAGTGTAGCTAAGATACGACGGCCTGCGCCGTCGTATCTTAGCTGTCTAGTTCCGCCGGCCGCTAGGGGCGTGAACGCTGATTTACGCCTAGAATGCGTAAATCAGCGAGATACGCCTATTCACGAACGTACGCCTGCCTGTCGCAGTAAAGATACGCCGTTTACGTAAGGCGCTTTCAGGCGTAAAGTTAGTCCAACAAAAAGCTGGCCTAGCCAATGTTAAGTATGTACGTCGTTCCCGCGTTGAATTTTGAAAAGTTTACCTTATTTGTGTAAGTCGTCGGTGAATGGGTCTGGATGTAATTTACGTTCACGTCGAAACCAATAAGTCCTTGCGGCGTACTTTGGAGCAATGCACACTGGGATATGTCCACGGACGGCGCATGCGCCGTTCGTTAAAAACGTCAATCACGTCAGGTCATGGTTTATTCACATAAAACACCCCCACCTCTTCACAATTTGAATTAGGCGCGCTTACGCCGGCCCATTTACGCTACGCCGCCATAACTTAGGAGGCAAGTGCATTGTGAATACAGCACTTGCCTCTCTGAGTTACGGCGGCGTAGCGTAAATACGATACGCTACGCCGGCTGAAACATACGCCGCCCTACGTGAATCCAGCTAGAAGTATTTATAGTTTAAATTTATTATCTCATGATGTAGAAGAGATGCATTCGATCTAAATATTTAATTGTATTCGTTTTTTTTGTTGCTTCCATAGCTGAGCTACGGATCAAGTGTATGTTCTATTTGATTGATATACAGCTTTAAATGAAAATGTATAACGGTTTTGTATTTATTTTCTTTCTTTTTCCAGTTTATACTGTAAGCATTAATTGCAATGTGAATAAAATTACTAAAACTTGTCTAGAGTGTACTCTAGGAGAATGGCTAGGATATAGTGTAATGTCCCTTGAGAGGTACCTCTTAGCATAAGCAATTGGTGAAGGTTTCTATGCAGTAGTCTTTAGTCCTAACTCTTCAGCCGGCCACAGTTGGGGTCCAGTTGTACTGTTGGTGCACATGAGAATAGTCCCAGTCAACCCTGCAGGCAGCAAAAAGGCTACTCTATGGCTGTATGGTCAGTTTCTAAGGGGCTAGGTCATGCTTTCTAGCAGCAGATAGTAAATCACAACAACAGAACCTCACCAGCGCCAGTGATATCGCAGCTCACCCTCCGGCCATACACATCCATTAGTCCACTCTCTGCTCTGCACCTAGGAGAATCTGGCTGTTGGCACATCTGGACTCAGCACTTCAGGCCTTGTCTAGACTACTGCTATGCAGCAGTGGTGGTGCTCACTGGACAGCGATGTGCACTCTCTGGGCTCTCTAATGGCAAGAGGAAGGTGACAGCCTGAAGAAAATGCAGCTCTTTACCTTCCTCCTGACAATCGCCCTCTGGCAAATGCAGTTCAAAAGCTCTTGATTACAGTAGAGTCTCTCTCCTCTGGACTACAGGGCCCACAGCACAATGCTTTCCTGAACCAGGGCAGCTACAGCCACATCTCACTCTCTATTGTTAACCAGGCCTCTGGCTACATACCCCCCCCCCTACCAAAGAAAAAAAAACGAGGGGCCGAGTCTATCAACATATAATGTCCACAGCTTTAGATTAACCTAAATAAACAACTGAAAGCAAAACTTAAGTCAACATTTACACAAACCCAAATAATTCTCATTGATATACAAATTTAGCAAGGGAACCTCCCACCATTTATCAGAAGGAGTGAGGTTCTCTAAGCCACTGATATTGGGATGGTCCATCTAGATGTGCCAGAGGGTGAGTTTGAGTCACTAAATCTGTAGTAGGAAGGATTGGAACTCCATGAGTCCTTTGAGTGGTGAAAAGAACTTCCTCAGAAGTTTCACCTAAGGTAAGGTGTCCAGATTTTTAAAATGAAATCCGGGGACTCTCTGCCCATTCGCCGCCCGCCTCACAGCCTGTGAAGTCTCACTCTCTGTGCCCCGTATACTACTGGATGGGGTGCGGAGGAAGATCACTCCACCAGGGAAGGCAAGGAGATAAGCAGGCAGACGGCTGGCCAGGACTTGAGCCCAGGCAGAAGAACATGCGAGCGGAGCTGAATGGGCACCCGAAACTGAAGAAATATACCCTCCGCTCCGACCAGCACAAAATCATTAGAAAGGGGCACAGATAATGGGAAAACATACACCCCCCTAAGCTAGTAGCCGGGGTGTGTGATTCAGATATTTTTTTTTTATTCTGCACTGACTGTCTTTGAAATTGCCCCAGCCCCTGTTCAAATCTAATCCGGGGAGAAAACCGGGAACAGACTTGGTCCGGGGACAGTGTCCTCAATCTAGGGACTGTCCCCTGAAACCGCGGATGTCTGGTCACCCTAAGGCAGAGGTGCCCAACCAGTGGCCTGGGGGCCACACGTGGCCCGCGGAGCCCTCTGATGTGGCCCTTGACCTCCTTCTCTGGGATGGAATAGAATACTGTTAATAAAGCTCAGTTTATTACTAAAATCACAGTGTATATATGGGCATGTCTGTTCTGCAGTGGTTACTGGGCTGCTTTCAAACTGATCCGCAGGTGCAGAGCAGCGCACCCATGGGTTACATGCACTGATCCATAGGCCCCTTTGACATGGTCAGTCTGACCCAATTGGACCCTCCATTCACCTCTAAGGAGTAGCAGATGTAAATGGACTTGTGTCCATTTACAAACGCCTACCTCCAATCCGCAATATAAAAAAGTAGAGTGGGCTCTATAGAGTAGAGTGGGCTGACATCCACCTGCTTCGCTCATTGTGGCCCATGACCGGTTACCAAGTCGCTTAGGTGGCCCTCTCTCTTTAAAAGGTTGGACACCTCTGCCCTAAGGTATCAGATGTCAGTGTTATAGGGGGCCGAATAGTTTTCTTTGGCCTTTGTTTCTTTTGGCTGAGATGACTCCTCCCTGACCAGTTCCTTTTCCGGTTTCTTGGATGGCTGAGAAGTCCCTGTGTTCTCTTC
Organism: Rana temporaria; assembly: GCF_905171775.1. Classification (NCBI taxonomy): domain Eukaryota; kingdom Metazoa; phylum Chordata; class Amphibia; order Anura; family Ranidae; genus Rana; species Rana temporaria. The sequence goes on along the minus strand of NC_053490.1, from coordinate 540,684,970 downwards.
TTGAGGGTCTTCTTGACTTCTCAGGGGTTGGCTCTGGGGTATAATTTCTGGAACCTCAGACCCGAGGGTTCCAGTATTTGTCTCACTGGGAGGAGGAGTGGTAGTCCCTGACAGTATAGATGGCCACAACCAGTCCATGTAGACATCTTCCTCCTCATTGCCTTCCTCTTCATCTGCATCCGGTGCCAAGGACTGAGACCCGGTCACTGGGTGTGATCACCGAGAGGCAGTTTGGCCATGAATCTGGTTGTTGGGGCACACAAACTGCTTCTACTAGTGGCAAGAGGTGGTTATGGTCTTTAACCACTTCAGCCCCGGACTTTTGGGCTGCCCAAAGACCAGAGCACCTTTTGCGATTCGGCACTGCGTCGATTTAACTGACAATTGCGCGGTCGTGCGACGTGGCTCCCAAACAAAATTGACGTCCTTTTTTCCACACAACCTCCTTTTTTTTATAATTTTTTTTATTATTTTATATTTTTTTTATTTTTATTAAAGGGCCCAGAGGTCCCCAAGGCCCCAGATGGCTACCCCCCTTTTTTTTATATATTTTTTTATTTCTTTTTTTTCTTTTTATTAAAAGGCCCAGAGGTCCCCAGGGCACCGGTTGGCTACCCCCCCGTTTTTTTATATTTTATATATATATATATATATATATATATATATATATATATTCTAATTTTTTTGCAAGGGGCCCAGAGGTCCCCAGGGCAACCCCCTGCTTCTCAACAATTACCAGAGCCCCCCCCGCTTCTCAATTTGAGGCGGCAGCACCCCCCCCCCCCGTGCTCCAGGGGGCCCATGCCTGAAGCTGTGTAAGGGGCCCCATAATTCCTGATGGCGGCCCTGATGACTACAGACAACCAGTGATAAAAGCCCCCTCTACACCCCTTAATAATAGAGTACTTGATGTGAGTTATCAATCAGGGCTTTATTTCAGGGGGAACTTGGTGAAACTCAGTTCCACCACCTCTGGCTCAGACCCTTGGGGGGGGGGGCCGCTCACCACAATCACTTGTAAACATAGAAGTCCGGTTCCTGTGTTTACAAGTGACAGCTCTGCACTCTGTATGTAACCCTCCTGAACTCTGCACTCTGTGCAATGCAATCCTGATATTTAAAGAGGAAGTAAACCCAGGCCCGACTTTGACTGTTTTTTAATTGTTAAATTACACAAGTTCATTGCAATGCCTAATATATATATAAATCTTCCAAAAACAAGGCCTGCAAATACCTTTTTTTTTTATGTTTTTCTTCTCTGTATTTCCGGGTATTGGCAGCGCCATGTTTACTGCTGTTTTGTGATTCAGTTTCTGACATCACTTCTGCCCTTGCTGTTTCCCTGTAGGAAATCTCGCCAGGGCCGTCTTAATAGCATCATGGGCCCCTGGGCAAAGTAAAGTGCTGGGGCCCCTACTATCTTGTCCCAATTTGCACAGCTACTTTCAAGAAATAAAGCATAAATAGTTGATAGAATTAAAATTATATTCATTAGTACTTTCAATATAATCAATTTTACAAAAAGAAAACATTCCATAAATCAAAGACTAGTCAACACAAAGGGCACAGTACTGGGGGAGGGGGATCAGGAGGGCACAGTACAGGTTCTGGGACACGACCATATCGGGAGAGTTTAGTAAAAAGCGTGACCGTCCCAGAAAATCTGGGACAGTTGGCAAGCATGATGTAATGCAAGATTATTATGGGCCCCCCGTGTACCTGGGGCCCTTGGGCGGTGCCCATGCATTAAAGCGGATGTCTGCTGAAAAAGCGCTCCGGCTTCACTGCCCGGTTTACCTACGGCACATGCGCGAGTCGCGCTACGCCTGCCGATTGGCACCCGCTGTGTAGTGGGAGCCGAGTGTTCCCAGAACATAACGGGGGGGGGGGGATGATATCATGCCCGCAGTCTGCCCGAGACTGTGTGGCCGGAAGTGGGTGCAAATACCTGTCTTTAGACAGGTATCTGCACCCCCCTCCCCCCTGAAAGGTGTCAAATGTGACACCGGAGGGGGGAGGGTTCCGATTAGCGGGAGTTCCACTTTAGGGTGGAGCTCCGCTTTAATATGGTCCTGAATCTCGCGCATGCGTAGTAACCAAGCTCCCCTGTGTGATGTTTTTATTCAGTCACAAGGGGGAATCTAGGTGACTGCATATTGTGTAAATCTCGCCGCTGTTATCGGTGAGATTGACACCTGCGAGCCCGTCACGGGAGGCAGCTTGCTCTTCGAGAAAGGAACAATTATTTTTTTTTCCTTTCCCAATGAGCTACACGACTTGATGCCCACATTGAACGGGGATCGGACTTGGATCCCCGCCAATACCAAGCACTGTGTCTGGTATGAATCTTGAGGGGAAATTCCACGCCAAATTTTAAATGAAAAACCGGCATGGGTTCCCCCTCCAAGAGCATAACGGGCCCTTAGGTCTGGTATGGATTTTAAGGGGAACCCCCTACGCCGAAAAAAAACATACCAAATCCATACCAGACCCTTATCCAAGCATGCAGCCTGGCCAGTCAGGAAAGGGGGTGGGGACGAAAGAGCACCCCCCCTTCCTGAGCTGTACCAGGCCGCATGCCCTCAACATGGGGGGGTGGGTGCTTTGGGGCAGGGGGGCGCTCGCCCACCCCAAAGCACTTTGTCCCCATGTTGATGAGGACAAGGGCCCCTTCCCGACAACCCTGGCCGTTGGTTGTCGGGGGCTGCGGGCGAGCACTTATCGCAATCCAGGAGCCCCCAGATCCCGGCCCCCCAACCTATTTGAATGAGTATGGGGTACATTGCACCCCTACCCATTCACCTGGGGGGGGGGGAAGTGTCAAATAAAAAAAAACACACTACACAGGTTTTTAAAATCATTTATTAGGCAGCTCCGGGGGGCTTCTTCCGACTTCTCCGCTCTCCGGCCTCTTCTCCCGCTCTCCGGTGTCCTTCTGCCGGGCTCCTCCGCTCTCCGGCCTCTTCTCCCTCTCTCCGGTGTCCTTCTGCCGGGCTCCTCCGCTATCTTCTTCTAGCTCTTTTACTAGCGGCGGCCCGGTCTTCTCCGTCATCTCCTCCTGCTCTCCGTCGTTTACAAAGAAGAATGGGCAGAAATGTCCCTCTCTAGATGTGCAAAGCTGGTAGAGACACCCCCAAAAAGACCTGTAGAGAAAGGGGGTTCTACAAAGTATTGACTCCGGGGGGCGCCATACAAATGTTCCCCCCCCCCCACACTTTTCACATATTTATTTGTATCATTTTCCTTCCACTTCACAATTATGTGACACTTTGTGCCTTATTGCACAGCCTGCAAAGGAGGTCTATTAGGAAGATTTAGGCCGGCGTATCAGTAGATACGCCGGCCTAAGTCTGAATTTGCGCTGGCGCTAATTTAAGCGTATTCTGGAAACCAGATACGCTAAAATTAGGCTCAGATACGAGCGGCGTAAGTGTCTTACACCGTCGTATCCTAAAGTGTAATTTTTAGGCTGACCGCTAGGTGGCGCTTTCATTGCGGTCGGCGTACAATATGTAAATCACTAGATACGCCTATTCACGAACGTACGCCCGGCTGACGCAGTACAGATACGCCGTTTACGTAACGCATTATCAGGCCTAAAGTTATTCCATCAAATAGCTGGAATAGTAATGTTAAGTATGGCCGTCGTTCCCGCGTCGAAATTCGAAAATTTTACGTCGTTTGCGTAAGTCGTCCGTGAATAGGGATTTACGTCATTTACGTCCACGTCGAAACCAATAGGACCGTGCGGCGTACTTTGCCGCAATGCACACTGGGATATGTAGGCGGACGGCGCATGCGCCGTTCGTAAAATACGTCAATCATGTAAGGTCACCCCCATTACCATAAAACACGCCCCTCAGCTAAATTTGAATTAGGTGCCATTACGCCCGCCCGATTTACGCTACGCCGCCGTAACTTAGCAGGCAAGTAAGTACTTTGTGAATCATGCATCATCTTGCTTCGCTAACTTACGGCGGCGTAGTGTAAACACGATACACTACACCGCCGCAACGATACGCCTGCCTACCTGAATCTAGCTATATCACTACAGAACACAATTGTGAAGTCTTCTGCTGTAGGTCTGACCTCCATTCCCATCTATTGGAGATGTCACAGGGGGGAGGAGGGGGTCGGTGATAAAAGCCCTTTCTACACCCCATAATAATACAGTACTTGATGGGAGTTATCTTCACACACACAGATTTTCTATGTTTCATTTACCTGAAGAGCCCCCCTGATAGAGCCCCCTCCCCCCCCCTACCGGCCACATAGCACCTGCGTGGGCTTCTATGGCTACACTTACGCCGCTAATTCTTCTGAAACTGATATCTGTGGTGGGAAGCAGAGGAAGAGGAGTGCAGATCTCATTCTTGAGAAATAGAAAGTACTAAAGACACAAGAATTTCCCACCAGAGTCTGAACACAACAGCAGAGCCAATCAACCGCAGAGAAGATCTCTGATCTCCATTTTATTATTATAAAGAAAGAATATGAAAACCTTAGTGAGCCCATTCACATTTCTCCATTGCGCGGTAGAACACGGACCTTCCTGCAATACACCCGGTCCCTGTGCGGTCTATGGTGGGACATTTATTGTGAATGGCACCCAAGGCATTGTAGAGTGAAGTAAAGAGCACAGCAATGCCCATAGCGAGCGTTGTGGTGCTCTGCATCTCTCTAAAAAATTGGTGTCAGTGGGAGGAATAGTGCCCCATCATTGGTATTAGTGTGAGGAATAGTGTCCCATCATTGGTATCAGTGAGAGGAATAGTGTCCCATCATTGGTGTCAGTGGGAGGAATAGTGTCCCATCATTGGTATTAGTGTGAGGAATAGTGTCCCATCATTGGTATCAGTGAGAGGAATAGTGTCCCATCATTGGTGTCAGTGGGAGGAATAGTGTCCCATCATTGGTATAAGTGGGAGGAATAGTGCCCCATCATTGGTATCAGTGAGAGGAATAGTGTCCCATCATTGGTGTCAGTGGGAGGAATAGTGTCTCATCATTGGTGTCAGTAGGCGGAATAGTGTCCCATCATTGGTATCAGTGAGAGGAATAGTGTCCCATCATTGGTGTCAGTGGGAGGAATAGTGTCCCATCATTGGTATCAGTAGGCGGAATAGTGTCCCATCATTGGTGTCAGTGGGAGGAATAGTGTCCCATCATTGGTATCAGTGGGAGGAATAGTGTCCCATCATTGGTGTCAGTGGGAGGAATAGTGTCCCATCATTGGTGTCAGTGGGAGGAATAGTGTCCCATCATTTGTATCAGTGGGAGGAATAGTGTCTCATCATTGGTGTCAGTAGGAGGAATCGTGTCCCATCATTGGTATCGGTGGGAGGAATAGTGTCCCATCATTGCTATCAGTGGTAGGAATAGTGTCCCATCATTGGTATTAGTTGGAGGAATAGTGTCCCACCACTGGTATCAGTGGGAGGAATAGTGTCCCATCATTGGTGTCAGTGGGAGGAATAGTGTCCCATCATTGGTGTCAGTGGGAGGAATAGTGTCCCATCATTGGTGTCAGTGGGAGGAATAGTGTCCCATCATTGGTATCAGTGGGAGGAATAGTGCCCCATCATTGGTGTCAGTGGGAGGAATAGTGTCCCATCATTAGTATCAGTGGGAGGAATAGTGTCCCATCACTGGGATCAGTTGGAGGAATAGTGTCCCATCATTGGTATCAGTGGGAGGAATAGTGTCCCATCACTGGGATCAGTTGGAGGAATATTGTCCCATTATTGGTGTCAGTGGGAGGAATAGTGTCCCATCACTGGGATCAGTTGGAGGAATAGTGCCCCATCATTGGTGTCAGTGGGATGATTAGTGCCCATCACTGGGATCAGTTGGAGGAATAGTGCCCCATCATTGGTGTCAGTGGGATGATTAGTGCCAAGAATCAATAGGAGGATTAGTGCCCGAAAGGGGCCACAGTTTGGAGAGCACTGCGGAGGGTTCCACAGTTACTAATTACTGTGATAGCAAATCACAGGCTAGCACAGTGATCATGTGATTGGGTGCTGGACTGCCGGTCCTCCCGGTTCCCAATTGTCAGTTCGAGAGACCTGGACTGATAGAGTTCACATCGGAAAATCGATCAATCCTGATGTACTGATGGCCGATCTCATTTCTGGAGGCCTTTATAATGCCAGGACAGAACAAATACCCCCCAGATTACTCCTTTTTGGAAAGTAGACAGTCCAAGGTATTTAATAAGAGGCATAGTGAGTTTACTGAAGTTGTAATTTTTTGTCATAAGTTTTTATAAAATAAAGAAACATTATTTTTTTTAACACACTTTGATCAGAGGAATATAATGTTGCCATGTAACATTCAATGTACAAGCAATCAGTATTTATTTTTTTACACATTATGTTTGCATAGCCATAGAGCAATGCATTTCATTGCTATAAGAATGCATTTCACTGAATGAAATCGATTAATTCCGTCTGTATTGTTGTGATTGGCTGTGATTGGCCAGAGCTATTCACATGGTTCAGATGGACTGTGATTGGCCCAGTCTGTACCATGTGATTACACTGACTAATCACAGCTAGCAACACAATTACATACAATGGATGGCTTAAAAGGAAGACATCCGTAGTTTACATCTGTCATGTGACCTGCTGTGATTGGTTACAGTGGTCACATGGCACCGGCAGCGAGCTGGTCCCCAGGGAGCGACCTGGGAGGACATCATATGACATCCAACCGAATCGACCATGGGATCCCGCCGGCGTCATCCTGCTATAGGCCCCGCGGGAACTAGTTAACCGCTTCCCGCCCGCCGTATGCAGAATGATGGCCGTAGAGTGGCTCTATTAAATATCCTGACTGAGCGTAGGGTGACCACGTGTCCCGGATTGCCCGGAACAGTCCCGCATTTTGTAGGTCTGTCCCGAGCACCTTCAGTCCAGGACAATACAGTGTCCCGGAATGAAACTGAAACAGTCACCCCCCCGGGCCAACCTGATGCCCCCAAAAAAGGCCGCCACATCACCACTTTACTCACTGACAGTACTTGTCCTGGCCTGGAATGCCTGGAGGAGCACAATCCCCGCCCCCTGCTTGTGATTGGAGAAATCATAAATCCCACCTCTTGTGTCCAATCACTGTGCTGTGATTCGTTACAGCACAAGCTGATTTTTGGGAAGGGAGGGTATCCCTGAATGGTAGTTTGGAAATGTGGTCACCCTAACTGAGCGTCATATGACATCCAGCAGGATAAGGCGCACAGCACGTCGCTCTGACACACCGCATCTCTGATCCCGGTAAAGAGCCTATGTGTGGTCTTTACCATGTGATGAGCTGTGCCCAATCACAGCCCAATCACAGCTCATCACATGGTAACCAGAGAGTGACGCTTATTGGCTTTTCATCTCTTCGCGCTGATCAGCGGCTCTCCTGACAGCAGGGGTCTGTGCTGATAATCAGTATATTGACTATCAGTGCAGACCCATCAAGGATGCCCAACCCGTGCTAATCAAGCATGCCAATCAATGCCCATCAGTAATGCCTATCAGTGCCATCTATCAGTGCCCATTATTGCCCATCAGTGCCACCTATAAGTGTCCATCAGTGTGGCCTATGGTAGAACTTATCAGTGCCCATCAGTACTGCATATTAGTGCCCCATCAAAAGTGCCACCTCCACAGTGCTCATCAGTGAAATAGAAAAATTACTTATTTACAAAGTTTTATAAACAGAAACAAAGAAAAACATTTTTTTTTCCAAATTTCAGTCTTTTTTTTATTTGTTTAGCAAAAAAAAAAAACCCCAGTGGTGAGTAAATACCACCAAAAGGAAGTTCTATTTTTTGGGAAAAAAAATAACAATGTCATATGGGTACAGTTTTGCATGACCGCGCAACTGTCATTCAAAGTGTGAGAGCGCTGAAAGCTGAAAATTGGCCTGGGCAGGAAAGATGGCTGTGAAAGTGCCCCCCCAGGGGTGAAGGGGTTTTGCTATGTGAATGGGAACCTGTAACAAATACAAAGTAAGTTTTATTGCAATTTGGCAGCAAAAGTGGAAATGCGCTTTAAAACATGAACTTTTTGTATCCCTGAAGAACAGGGAGAACTTTGAGCTCCTGAAACGCGTCGGGTATTTTGTGTTGTCTTGTTTGGAGTTTGTAGTCAACGTTTCTGGATTTTTGGACCCGTCCTTTGGCGCTCTCGTTATACTTTGTAGACGTGATTCTGCCTGATCTCAGTGGTGTGAAATGCTCTGTGTGGTCATACAAGGAGCAGGATGTCTCTGAACTCACATACGGTCACATGCGGTCCCTCGTCTATCGTCATTCTCAGAAGTTTCGTTTTTTTCTTCTACAAGAGTCTTCAGAGGATTATATTTCACTGGAGTTTCGGTATGACTGACACACACACAGGTCATGACAAGTGCAACCAACAAATAGAATTCTCCACCATCACCACATACAGAGGATGAGGGGCGAGATAAGTTCTGTTATGTGTAAATGCCGTGTGCAGATCCCTTCCATTGACCCCTCAAGACTTCCACAAACGACAAAATCAGGATGACAATGACCATCTGGCTGCGGGTCAAGAATTGTTAGACAAACTTCCAAAAAAATTGAATTACGAAACACATTACTAAATCTGTTAAATTGAAAATGGCAATTTTTTGGAACTAATAGGCAAGGGGGTGTCAAAAAATATCATTGAGGGGGTGTGTAGTGCACTGGAGAACATGTGCCAATGCAAAAAAAAAATTCCATTTGGCGGGGAGCAGTGATTTTTTTTTTAAATGATTAAAGTGGAACATTAAAAATGTCAAATTTCTTTAAATAACATGCCTGGGAGGTGTCCTCATCCTGGGAGGTGTCCTCAACCTGCGAGGTGTCCTCATCCTGCGAGGTGTCCTCATCCTGCGAGGTGTCCTCATCCTGCGAGAACACTGGGAGGCGTTCTCATCCTGCGAGGTGTCCTCAACCTGGGAGGTGTCCTCATCCTGCGAGAACACTGGGAGGTGTTCTCATCCTGGGAGGTGTCCTCAACCTGGGAGGTGTTCTCAACATGCGAGGTGTCCTCATCCTGCGAGAACACTGGGAGGTGTTCTCATTCTGGGAGGTGTCCTCATCCTGGGAGGTGTCCTCAACCTGGGAGGTGTCCTCAACCTGCGAGAACACTGGGAGGTATTCTCATCCTGGGAGGTGTCCTCAACCTGGGAGGTGTCCTCAACCTGGGAGGTGTTCTCAACCTGCGAGGTGTTCTCAACCTGCGAGGTGTTCTCAACCTGCGAGGTGTCCTCATCCTGCGAGAACACTGGGAGGTGTTCTCATCCTGGGAGGTGTTCTCATCCTGGGAGGCGTCCTCAACCTGGGAGGCGACCTCAACCTGCGGGGTGTCCTCAACCTGTGGGGTGTCCTCAACCTGCGGGGCGTCCTCATCCTGCGAGAACACTGGGAGGTGTTCTCATCCTGGGAGGTGTCCTCATCCTGGGAGGTGTCCTCAACCTGGGAGGTGAGCTCATCCTGCGAGAACACTGGGAGGTGTTCTCATCCTGGGAGGTGTCCTCAACCTGGGAGGTGTCCTCATCCTGCAAGGTGTCCTCATCCTGGGAGGTGTCCTCATCCTGGGAGGTGTCCTCATCCTGGGAGGTATCCTCATCCTGTGAGGTGTCCTCATCCTGCAAGGTGTCCTCATCCTGCGAGAACACTGGGAGGTGTTCTCATCCTGGGAGGTGTCCTCAACCTGGGAGGTGTCCTCAACCTGGGAGGTGTCCTCAACCTGGGAGGTGTCCGTATCCTGGGAGGTGTCCGTATCCTGGGAGGTGTCTGTAACGGGAGGGCCCGTGGAATCCAGAAGCTCCTACAAAAGTATGAGCCAGGAAATAATGGACATATCTTGGATTGCTTTAACGTGGGTCGGTAATTCACAATATATTCCAGGATATCTTGAACTATTACTGGTTGTTCTTTATGGAATTTGAATGCTATTTTGTGACAGTCCAAACATTCATTTGAATAGCCTATGGTGAAAAGAATAGTCCCAAACAAGATGTTCCGTGAGAAGACTAAGAAATTCCCACTAGAGACAGTCCAGCGATATCCTTTAAAACCACCACCACTCGTGCAATGAGCAAGTAAAACTCTTACCAGACAACGCTGGGTAATAAGCGTTGTATTATAACTTAAATCACAGCAGGGGTTAAATCCAATCCAATCCTCATTAGATATCCTCTCCCATGTGTGAAAAGAAACAAACAATGGCCCATAGCATAATTCCGTTTGGTTTAATATTAAAAAACAAAAATATATAAAATGTGCACTTACATTTGAATAAAGTAAGTCAGGCAATGTACATAACAGCTTGCGTCATTCGATCTAGGAAACGAGCATCCAGAGCGGCGTCCACCGCTCGGTTCGAAATTGTTTCTCCCGCTGCGCTGTGTAATCACACGCCAGTAACGATCGACGTGATGACGTCACTATGATGGACAGCCGTACCAACCAACCCAGACGCGTTTCGTCATAGAGTTGACTTCATCTGTGGGTGTGGTTGTACGATGCTGATAGGGGTATATATACACACCCCCTTCGCAATTATGCTAATTAGAAGAGGCCAATGCAGAGTTTATACGACGCCCGCTCTGATAGCTCATTCCTATTGAAGCATATTATATAGGCTACATAGTAAACAGTGCGTTCTCTGCCCCCTACTGGGTAAAGCAGAGAATGCCACTAATAATACACAGATTCTTTATATATTTATTCACAGCACTATCATGCTTCTAAATAATGAACTGAATATCTGCACAAAGCCAGTAATCTCCAATGTCGCCATTAACATTACCTCTATTATACACTCCATGACATAAATAGCATAAATTAAAAACCAAATGTATATAAGTAGATACAAAAATAAAATAAAAATAAATATAAAAATAGGCAAATATATGTATATATGTAAATACACAATAAAATCAATTTTATAAGAATATCAGAATATAAAGTCAACTGATATACTCGGAACTATCAATAGAATTAAAATAATAAATGAGCTGTATAAAAATTCAATAGGAATTTAATAAAAAGTTAAAAAGATTTTATATAGATGGTTAATTGGACCATATCCTTAAAGATCACTGATAAAACAGTTCACATCTAACTCCACATTCATACCCTTAGGAGTCAGAGTGTCCATAAAATGTATCCATCTTGTTTCTCTCTTGGAAATTTCCCTTACTAAATTAGAACCTCTCCAATTTGGGTGAATACAATCAATTCCCCAAAACTTCAGACGTGAAGGATCCTGGTCATGATATTTTTTAAAATGAAGGGAGACACTGTGGTCTTTGTATCCTATTTCTATATTATGCAGATGTTCTGCAATGCGTACCCTCATTTTTCTCTTCGTCCGACCAACATACATGAGATTGCATGGACATTGTAGAACATACACAACATGTGTCGTATTACACGTAATAAATTCTGTGATGCTGCAGACATTATTATTTCCAGTAGAGACAAATTCTGTCAGGCCTCTGATATGGTTATTCACTGTTATACAAGAACTGCACTTCCTGCAAGAATAAAACCCAGTAACCTGCCAACACATGCTCTTCCTTTTAGGTGGATCTAGCACCTTCTGTACAACTTTGTCGCCAAAATTCTGCGATTTCCGATAGATAAATTTCGGCATTGGTGGTAAAGCCTGTTGTAACACTCTATCCAAGCATAAGACATGCCAGTGCCGTTTGAAGATTATTTCAATATCTTTGTACTGATTATGAAAGTTGGATAAAAAGCTCCATTCTTGTTTGGAGTTAATAGGCCGGTCTTTATTTACAAGGCAGACATCTCTCGGGGTCTCAGCCAGTTCATTTATTATTTTATCCAAATGTTCCTCTCTGTACCCCTTTTGGATAAATCTCTCTTTTATGGTTTTAGAATGGGTTACAAAATCAACGTTAGTGGTACAATTTCGTTTGACTCTCATCAACTGACCCTTTGGTATATTTCTTAACCAATCCGGATGGTGTCCACTAATTAGTGGTAGGTAACTATTCCTATCCGTCGGTTTAAAGTAAATGGTAGTCACCAGAGCTGTACCTTGTATTCTAACATCTACATCCAGGAAGTGAATATGTTCATTGCTGAATTCATATTCCAGTTTAATATTATTATTGTTATTATTCAGTTCATCCAAGAAAACCAACAAAGACGATTCACTACCTTCCCAAATAAAGAATAAATCATCAATGAATCTCCTATAAAATAGGAGTCCATCTTTTTTATTTGCGAATACTGATTTGTCCTCCCATTCCCCCATAAACAAATTTGCGATGCTAGGAGCAAATTTTGCTCCCATCGCAACACCCCTTTTCTGGGAAAAAAAACCTTGATTATACCAAAAGTAGTTATGGGACAGGCAAAAGTCCAGGGCCTGTCCCAAAAAAACTTTCTGTTCGTGTGGCAGATCATCTCGCTGACATAACGCCCAATTAAGGGCTAGCAGAGCGTCGTTGTGTTGGATGATCGTATATAACGACGATACATCTGCTGTTACCAAATATATGTCAGTTTTCCCTGTCAGATCAATATCACCAATGAATTGTAAAAAACTCTTAGTGTCCTTTAAATAGGCCTTAGTTTTTTGAACACTAGCCTGAAGAAAGGTGTCCAGATATTGGCCTAGTCTGGCAGTTACTGAACCTATAGAATTGACAATAGGGCGAGCTGGTGGTCTTACAGCATCTTTATGTACTTTAGGTAATGTGTATATAGTCGGCACCCTGCAAAAGCTGGGCGATAGGTATTTATGTTCTTTATTAGTGAGAACTCTCCTTTTCTTCCCCATGTCTACAAGTTTCTGCAAATCAGCATGGTATGCATTAGTAGGGTTGTTTTTTAATTTGGCATAAGTCATCTCGTCTGACAGCATATCGGTGAGCTGGGTGTCATAATAGGATTTATCCAATATAACAACACCGCCCCCTTTGTCTGCTGGACGTATGATTACATTATTTCTTTCTTGTAGTAGCTCGATGCCGTCTTGAATATGTCTAGGATTAATGTTCTTTTTAATCTCCACTTTGTCCAAATCCTTCAAGACTAAATTCCTAAAGACCTCCAAGTGCTGATTAGCGGAATTTGGTGGATTAAACAAGGACTTGTTTTTTAGACCACTATCTATTCCTATAGTATTCTTAATGGCCGGGTAATTACTACTTGGACCAATATTCAAAAAATATTTTTTGATGTTTAACTTTCGAATATATTTATGGACATCCATATATATATCGAATTTATTGAGAGACTTTTTTGGGGCGCACTTTAAACCTAGGTTCAATATATTTAATTCTTTATGAGTAAGCTGAGCAGAGCTTAAATTGTATATTCCGGATCTTCCATCCTTCTTTTTTTGTTGTTTATATTGGGCCCTCCTTCCTGCCCTGCACCCCCTTCTTCCCTTATGGGAGGATCCTGAGGGTAGGGATAAGGGTATGGGCCCTGTTGGGGTCTCCACCAACCCTGATCGTTCTGTGGTGGGTATGCATTCCCGGGAGGTCTCCCTCTGTATGCATGGTTGCCCCTGTGTCCCCTGGGTCCTCTTTTGCCCCGACCTAAAAAAGATTGTCGTGGGGACTCACAATGGGTATACTCGTCATTATAGGCCAGTGGTCCGAATCTATTATTGGTAGCTACAGGGTATTGGTAGTTACTGTAGGGTATATTACCCTTATTATTTTGACCTCCTCGTAAAGTAGGATGATTCTGTCCACCTCGGCCCCTCCCTCCTCTTCCCCTATCATTCTGAGGTCGAGGAGTAAAATCACGAGTGAGACTTGGGGTCCCGGGTGTCTCTACATACTCTTGTCTAGTTGTACTTTGAGAGGCACTCACGGTACTATTATTGGTGATATTGTCCTTAGTCGATGCAATTTTACTTTGCCATAGGTACATTATGCCATTTTTAAAGTCCCCTGCATCACGATGATATTTTTTCACTTTTTTCTTCTGGGTATCTTTATCCACCTTTTCTAATTTTTTATTAATATTACCGTTAAATTCAGTCCATATTTGGGTGCCCTTAATGGGTTCTAGTTTAGTATTTAAGTCACTAATTAATTTTTCCAAAATAACCATCTTTTTACGTTTACGCTTTAAAACCAATTCTTGTAATTTAAAACCCACCCCATTAAAAAATTCTAGCCATTCTGTCATGGACTCAGTGTCGTCCAGGCCATCCTGAGGAGTGACCTCCCATCTGAGACTTCTAACAATAATGTGATCTTTCACATATTGTTCCATGGTGCAGATGTCCCACCAAGTTCTTATCTGTTTCTCCAATGCATTGCTGAGAGCATTGAGATTACCCTTGTGGTCATCCTGCACCACTGAATCATACTGTGCATTAAACAATGTTTTAACATCAATTTGCCTGTTCATTAAAAATTGAACTGCTTCCATAGCTGCCAAGAAAATATATCGATATAAATATCGGTATAAAAATTGCAAACCAAAGCTCTCAGCCCTTCCCTCAGCTCTCGGCGCTTATAGAGACAGAATAACAATTTAAACAAATACACAAATATAACCAAAACTGCGCGAGAGACTATATGCAGATCTATAGTGCACCTCCCTCGCACTCAGGCTAATTAGAAAAGGTGGATAAAGATACCCAGAAGAAAAAAGTGAAAAAAAATCATCGTGATGCAGGGGACTTTAAAAATGGCATAATGTACCTATGGCAAAGTAAAATTGCATCGACTAAGGACAATATCACCAATAATAGTACCGTGAGTGCCTCTCAAAGTACAACTAGACAAGAGTATGTAGAGACACCCGGGACCCCAAGTCTCACTCGTGATTTTACTCCTCGACCTCAGAATGATAGGGGAAGAGGAGGGAGGGGCCGAGGTGGACAGAATCATCCTACTTTACGAGGAGGTCAAAATAATAAGGGTAATATACCCTACAGTAACTACCAATACCCTGTAGCTACCAATAATAGATTCGGACCACTGGCCTATAATGACGAGTATACCCATTGTGAGTCCCCACGACAATCTTTTTTAGGTCTGGGCAAAAGAGGACCCAGGGGACACAGGGGCAACCATGCATACAGAGGGAGACCTCCCGGGAATGCATACCCACCACAGAACGATCAGGGTTGGTGGAGACCCCAACAGGGCCCATACCCTTATCCCTACCCTCAGGATCCTCCCATAAGGGAAGAAGGGGGTGCAGGGCAGGAAGGAGGGCCCAATATAAACAACAAAAAAAGAAGGATGGAAGATCCGGAATATACAATTTAAGCTCTGCTCAGCTTACTCATAAAGAATTAAATATATTGAACCTAGGTTTAAAGTGCGCCCCAAAAAAGTCTCTCAATAAATTCGATATATATATGGATGTCCATAAATATATTCGAAAGTTAAACATCAAAAAATATTTTTTGAATATTGGTCCAAGTAGTAATTACCCGGCCATTAAGAATACTATAGGAATAGATAGTGGTCTAAAAAACAAGTCCTTGTTTAATCCACCAAATTCCGCTAATCAGCACTTGGAGGTCTTTAGGAATTTAGTCTTGAAGGATTTGGACAAAGTGGAGATTAAAAAGAACATTAATCCTAGACATATTCAAGACGGCATCGAGCTACTACAAGAAAGAAATAATGTAATCATACGTCCAGCAGACAAAGGGGGCGGTGTTGTTATATTGGATAAATCCTATTATGACACCCAGCTCACCGATATGCTGTCAGACGAGATGACTTATGCCAAATTAAAAAACAACCCTACTAATGCATACCATGCTGATTTGCAGAAACTTGTAGACATGGGGAAGAAAAGGAGAGTTCTCACTAATAAAGAACATAAATACCTATCGCCCAGCTTTTGCAGGGTGCCGACTATATACACATTACCTAAAGTACATAAAGATGCTGTAAGACCACCAGCTCGCCCTATTGTCAATTCTATAGGTTCAGTAACTGCCAGACTAGGCCAATATCTGGACACCTTTCTTCAGGCTAGTGTTCAAAAAACTAAGGCCTATTTAAAGGACACTAAGAGTTTTTTACAATTCATTGGTGATATTGATCTGACAGGGAAAACTGACATATATTTGGTAACAGCAGATGTATCGTCGTTATATACGATCATCCAACACAACGACGCTCTGCTAGCCCTTAATTGGGCGTTATGTCAGCGAGATGATCTGCCACACGAACAGAAAGTTTTTTTGGGACAGGCCCTGGACTTTTGCCTGTCCCATAACTACTTTTGGTATAATCAAGGTTTTTTTTCCCAGAAAAGGGGTGTTGCGATGGGAGCAAAATTTGCTCCTAGCATCGCAAATTTGTTTATGGGGGAATGGGAGGACAAATCAGTATTCGCAAATAAAAAAGATGGACTCCTATTTTATAGGAGATTCATTGATGATTTATTCTTTATTTGGGAAGGTAGTGAATCGTCTTTGTTGGTTTTCTTGGATGAACTGAATAATAACAATAATAATATTAAACTGGAATATGAATTCAGCAATGAACATATTCACTTCCTGGATGTAGATGTTAGAATACAAGGTACAGCTCTGGTGACTACCATTTACTTTAAACCGACGGATAGGAATAGTTACCTACCACTAATTAGTGGACACCATCCGGATTGGTTAAGAAATATACCAAAGGGTCAGTTGATGAGAGTCAAACGAAATTGTACCACTAACGTTGATTTTGTAACCCATTCTAAAACCATAAAAGAGAGATTTATCCAAAAGGGGTACAGAGAGGAACATTTGGATAAAATAATAAATGAACTGGCTGAGACCCCGAGAGATGTCTGCCTTGTAAATAAAGACCGGCCTATTAACTCCAAACAAGAATGGAGCTTTTTATCCAACTTTCATAATCAGTACAAAGATATTGAAATAATCTTCAAACGGCACTGGCATGTCTTATGCTTGGATAGAGTGTTACAACAGGCTTTACCACCAATGCCGAAATTTATCTATCGGAAATCGCAGAATTTTGGCGACAAAGTTGTACAGAAGGTGCTAGATCCACCTAAAAGGAAGAGCATGTGTTGGCAGGTTACTGGGTTTTATTCTTGCAGGAAGTGCAGTTCTTGTATAACAGTGAATAACCATATCAGAGGCCTGACAGAATTTGTCTCTACTGGAAATAATAATGTCTGCAGCATCACAGAATTTATTACGTGTAATACGACACATGTTGTGTATGTTCTACAATGTCCATGCAATCTCATGTATGTTGGTCGGACGAAGAGAAAAATGAGGGTACGCATTGCAGAACATCTGCATAATATAGAAATAGGATACAAAGACCACAGTGTCTCCCTTCATTTTAAAAAATATCATGACCAGGATCCTTCACGTCTGAAGTTTTGGGGAATTGATTGTATTCACCCAAATTGGAGAGGTTCTAATTTAGTAAGGGAAATTTCCAAGAGAGAAACAAGATGGATACATTTTATGGACACTCTGACTCCTAAGGGTATGAATGTGGAGTTAGATGTGAACTGTTTTATCAGTGATCTTTAAGGATATGGTCCAATTAACCATCTATATAAAATCTTTTTAACTTTTTATTAAATTCCTATTGAATTTTTATACAGCTCATTTATTATTTTAATTCTATTGATAGTTCCGAGTATATCAGTTGACTTTATATTCTGATATTCTTATAAAATTGATTTTATTGTGTATTTACATATATACATATATTTGCCTATTTTTATATTTATTTTTATTTTATTTTTGTATCTACTTATATACATTTGGTTTTTAATTTATGCTATTTATGTCATGGAGTGTATAATAGAGGTAATGTTAATGGCGACATTGGAGATTACTGGCTTTGTGCAGATATTCAGTTCATTATTTAGAAGCATGATAGTGCTGTGAATAAATATATAAAGAATCTGTGTATTATTAGTGGCATTCTCTGCTTTACCCAGTAGGGGGCAGAGAACGCACTGTTTACTATGTAGCCTATATAATATGCTTCAATAGGAATGAGCTATCAGAGCGGGCGTCGTATAAACTCTGCATTGGCCTCTTCTAATTAGCATAATTGCGAAGGGGGTGTGTATATATACCCCTATCAGCATCGTACAACCACACCCACAGATGAAGTCAACTCTATGACGAAACGCGTCTGGGTTGGTTGGTACGGCTGTCCATCATAGTGACGTCATCACGTCGATCGTTACTGGCGTGTGATTACACAGCGCAGCGGGAGAAACAATTTCGAACCGAGCGGTGGACGCCGCTCTGGATGCTCGTTTCCTAGATCGAATGACGCAAGCTGTTATGTACATTGCCTGACTTACTTTATTCAAATGTAAGTGCACATTTTATATATTTTTGTTTTTTAATATTAAACCAAACGGAATTATGCTATGGGCCATTGTTTGTTTCTTTTCACACATGGGAGAGGATATCTAATGAGGATTGGATTGGATTTAACCCCTGCTGTGATTTAAGTTATAATACAACGCTTATTACCCAGCGTTGTCTGGTAAGAGTTTTACTTGCTCATTGCACGAGTGGTGGTGGTTTTAAAGGATATCGCTGGACTGTCTCTAGTGGGGATTTCTTAGTCTTCTCACGGAACATCTTGTTTGGGACTATTCTTTTCACCATAGGCTATTCAAATGAATGTTTGGACTGTCACAAAATAGCATTCAAATTCCATAAAGGAGCGCTGCTGTATACATATATTGTTTCTATATGTTGTTTGTCTATTCCATGTTTTTCTGTTTCCATAACAGAGATTAAGTAGCAGCTCTAGCTATCATTAGCAGTTTTGGTTATATTTGTGTATTTGTTTAAATTGTTTATCTGTCTCTATAAGCGCCGAGAGCTGAGGGAAGGGCTGAGAGCTTTGGTTTGCTATTACTGGTTGTTGATTCTGAACTCAACAGGTTAATTGAAAGATGTTAATTGAAAGATGTCATCACCTCCAGCTACCTGGCTGTTGTGTACTATAAAGCTTGCTGGGATAATTAAGTCTGCTACTGTGATGTAAATGAAGCTAGCATGGCTTCTGAAGAATCTGTCATTGTGTTGTGCTAATTGACCCTGTATTGTGTGAAGGTCTATTGATGATAATGTGTGTATTGCAAGTTAACAGACAGTCTAAAGGTCAGATGTCTGACTTATCAGCTGTAGTTAATTAGCTCATGTAAAGCATGAAAGAGCTGGTGCCAGAATGTCTACTAAAAGGATGTGTATTGTATAGCAGGTGAGAAGAGCCGGGATGTCTACCTTGAAAGGTCATATGTCGGAGTCACCTTGTCTGGGTAAATGATTAGTTAATTAGCTCATGTAAAGAGCTGGTGCCAGAATGTCTACCAAAAAGATGTGTTTTGGGCTCATCGTGTGATGATGTGGGTGGAGTTGAGTCATTGTTCATTTTGGTTACTAACTGTATATAAGAGCCTGATTTTCTCATTAAAGAGTCAATTCGTTTTACTGGGGGAATTCGTATGGGTCGTGTTCGCCGGATTGTGGAGAGTTCGGAATGGAATATCTTACACGGCTTTAACCCCTGTCCCATTTGGGGTTCCGTTACAGTGTCCTCATCCTGGGAGGTGTCCTCATCCTGGGAGACGTCCTCATCCTGGGAGACGTCCTCATCCTGGGAGACGTCCTCATCCTTGGGGGTGTCCTCATCCTGGGAGGTGTCCTCATCCTGGGAGGTGTCCTCGTCCTGAGGGGGGGGTGTCCTTTTCCTGGAAGACGTCCTCATCCTGGAGGTGTCCTCGTCCTTGGGGGTGTCCTCATCCTGGGAGACGTCCTCATCCTTGGGGGTGTCCTCATCCTGGGAGGTGTCCTCATCCTGGGAGGTGTCCTCATCCTGGAAAAAGGTCCTCGCCCTGGAGGTGTCCTCGTCCTTGGGGGTGTCCTCGTCCTGGGAGGTGTCCTCATCTTGGAGGACGTCCTAATCTTGCCTGTGAAGGGTCATCCCTGTGATGTACAGAAATTCCTGCAGCAGTGCTGACATTTACAAGGAAATTAAGTATTTGAAATGGCTGGGAAATTACATTTCACTGACAGCTTCTTTGTTTTTGTTTTTAATAAAACAGCACACAGACCCCTCCAAGGGTCTGCTATGTGTTTTGGGGGGAAAACAAAGAGAAAAGAAAGGAGGGCGCACCGACCTAATGCATTATCACTTAAAATTTTATTAAAAAACAGAATAAAAGCAATAGTCCTATCACAAGGAAATTTGAGTAAGCGCTTTTCAGACAGCTGGACTGGACCTTGTGGCACCTGCCAGTGGAACCTCAGACATCTGGACGGCTGACGCGTTTCTGGGGCGTACCCCCTTCCTCAAAGCCTAAGTGGTCCGTGTTTTGGGGGACCTTTAGAGAGATCTGTGCAGTGAAAAAAAAAACATTTATATTATAAATAATGAGTATTCTAAAAATGGTTGGGATTATTTTGTAATTTTTGTGCTGTAGCACATCCTACAGCAAGAATGAATTTTTTTTTTTAGCCCCCACGAAATATATACCAGACCCTCAGTCATGGATTCTAAAGGGATACCTTGGGCAGAAAATATGCGAGGTCCCCCAGAAAATCCATACAAGATCCTCAATCCAAGGCATGCATCCTGGCTGGGCAGAAAAGGAGGGGGAACACGTGTGCCTCCCTCCTGAACCATACCAGGTCACAAGCCCTCAACCTAGAGGAGTACCCATGCTGATGAACACAAGGGCCTCTTCCCCACAACCCCGGCCCGGTGGTTGTGGGGGGTCTGTGGGTTGGGGGGCTTATCAGAACCTAGAAGCCTCCTTTAATAAGGGGTCCCCCGGATACCCCCACCCCCATGTGAATCAGTGTGGGGTACTCATTCACAAGAAAGAGTGACCCAGAAATATAGACATGTGCATTTGTTTTAGTTCTAATGCATTTTTGCCTGAATTTCTGGTATTTTCATGTTCTTTTTTTAAAATACGATAACAAACGTGCAGATTCTGGAATATGAAATAAAAAATGCTTTTTTTTTATATCCATTACATTTTCGTTTCTTTGCAACAACAGTTCGATATAGATAGATAAAAGATTCGGTGACAACAGCGATCTGTGTCTATCGAACCTGTGGTTGAATGTGCCTAACCTAACTCTATTCGTCCGAGATGATTCGACATAGAGAGAAAAGATTCGACATTATAGAGAGAAAAGATTCGACATTATAGAGAGAAAAGATTCGACATTATAGAGAGAAAATATTTGACATTATAGAAAGAAAAGATTTGACATTATAGAAAGAAAAGATTCGACATTATAGAGAGAAAAGATTCGACATTATAGAGAGAATAGATTCGACATTATAGAGAGAAAAGATTTGACATTATAGAGAGAAAACATTGGATATAGGGAGAAAAGAGTTGACATAGAGAAAAGAGTCAACATTATAGAGATATGAAGATTCGACATTATAGAGAGAAAAGATTCGACATTATAGAGAGAAAAGATTCGACATTATAGAGAGAAAAGTTTCTACATTATAGAAAGAAAAGATTCAACATTATAGAGAGAAAAGATTCAACATTATAGAGAGAAAAGATTCAACATTATAGAGAGAAAGGATTTGACATTATAGAGAGAAAGGATTCGACATTATAGAGAGAAAAGATTCGACATTATAGAGAGAAAACATTGGATATAGGGAGAAAAGAGTCGACATTATAGAGATATAAAGATTCGACATTATAGAGATATGAAGATTCAACATTATAGAGAGAAAAGATTTGACATTATAGAGAGAAAACACGTGTGCCTCCCTCCTGAACCATACCAAGCCACAAGCCCTCAACCTAGTGGAGTACCCATGCTGATGAACACAAGGGCCTCTTCCCCACAACCCCGGCCCGGTGGTTGTGGGGGGTCTGTGGGTTGGGGGGCTTATCACAACCTAGAAGCCTCCTTTAATAAGGGGTCCCCCAGATACCCCCATGTGAATCAGTGTGGGGTACTCATTCACAAAAAAGAGTGACCCAGAAATATAGACATGTGCATTTGTTTTAGTTCTAATGCATTTTTGCCTGAATTTCTGGGATTTTCATGTTCGTTTTTAAAAGACGATAACGAACACGCAGATTCTGAAATCTGAAATAAAAAATGTTTTATTTTCATATCCAGTACATTTTCGTTTCTTTGCGACAACAGTTCGATATACATAGATAGAAGATTCGGTGACAATAGCGATCTGTGTCTATCGAACCTGCGGTTCAATCTGCCTAACCTAACTTTATTTGTCCGAGATGATTCGACATAGAGAGAAAAGATTCGACAGAGAGAAAAGATTCGACATAGAGAGAAAAGATTCGACATAGAGAGAAAAGATTCGACATTATAGAGAGAAAAGATTCGACATTATAGAGAGAAAAGATTCAACAATATAGAGAGAAAAGATTCGACATTATAGAGAGAAAAGATTCAACAATATAGAGAGAAAAGATTCGACATTATAGAGAGAAAAGATTCAACAATATAGAGAGAAAAGAGTTGACATTATAGAGAGAAAAGATTCGACATTATAGAGAGAAAAGATTTGACATTATAGAGAGAAAAGATTCAACATTATAGAGAGAAAAGATTCGACATTATAGAGAGAAAAGATTCGACATTATAGAGAGAAAAGATTCGACATTATAGAGAGAAAAGATTCCACATTATAGAGAGAAAAGATCCGACATTATAGAGAGAAAAGATTCGACATTATAGAGAGAAAAGATTCAACAATATAGAGAGAAAAGAGTTGACATTATAGAGAGAAAAGATTCGACATTATAGAGAGAAAAGAGTCGACGAAGCAGCTAAAAACATACGATCGCCGCGATCGTATATTTCCGATCCAATGCTCCGCCCATAGGCTATAGAAGAATTCTAATGTTGGTTGACTAATAATGATAATTAATAAATATAATTATTACTAGTGTCATACAACATTAGAATTCTTCTATAGCTTGTGGGCGGAGCATTGGACCGGAAATGTATGATGGCGGCGTCATACATTTTAGCTGCTTCGTCGAATCTTCTTAGAACATCCGACAGATAGGCTCTGATAGGCACTTCTGCACAGCCAACCAGCTGCCGTTATTCAGGTATCCGGCGCCCAAGGTCCGGCCATCTGAATAGACCAGCGGCAGCTGGCAACAATAACATACATTCATGCAATGCATGAATGTATGTTATTTGCGAGAGCCAGAGGGGGCGGGGCTGCAGAACGACATTCTTAAAGTCTTAAAGGGCCCGTTTTTTTTTCAAAATTGTCGCTCTATTTTTGTTTATAGCGCAAAAAATAAAAACCGCAGAGGTGATCAAATACCACCAAAAGAAAGCTCTATTTGTGGGGAAAAAAGGACGCCAATTTTGTTTGGGAGTCACGTCGCACGACCGCGCAATTGTCAGTTAAAGCGACGCAATGCCGAATCGCAAAAACTGCCCGGGTCCTTTAGCTGCCTAAAGGTCCGGGTCTTAAGTGGTTGGTGCGTGTTATACGCCGATAAATACAATGTATCCAAATTACACGCCCAAGTTCATCTCTTCACCACACACAGCCACAGAGGCGAGAGAATTCTCGTTGGGCCGTGTATTAGTTAATTTGCATTTAATTTTAATGGTTCAAAGAATGTCAGGCAAAATGGTCGGGGGGGGGGTGGGGGGCGCAGAAGCCTAGAAGAGCCGAAAATGAGCCTGCAGTACCTCATTTGGCCTAAGGGAAGGGGGCACAAGCCGAAGTGTCCTTAGGCCTTTTTGGTGCTCTCTTGCACCCCCCCACCTCTGGCCGCATGCGGTATTGCATCTCATTGAAGTCAATGCGGAACAAATTATTTTTGTTTCCATTGACTTCTATGGGGAAACTCGCTTTGATATGAGAGTGCTTTGGATTACGAGCATTCTCCTGGAACGGATTATCCGAGGTTCCACTGTACTTGTTAATTCTCTCTGACCATTTGTGAGGTCAGGCACTGATGTTGTATGAGAAGGTCTGGCTCGCAGTCTCCACTCTAATTCATCCCAAAGGTGTTCTATCGGGTTGAGGTCAGGATTCTGTGCAGGTAAGTCAAGTTCCTGCACCCCAAACTCACTTATCCATGTCTTTTATGGACCTTGCTTTGTTCACTGGTCCAAATCATTTGGTGGAGGGGGGATTATGGTGTGGGGGGGGGGATTATGGTGTGGGGTTGTTTCTCAGGGGTTGGGCTTGGCCCCTTAGTTCCAGTGAAGGGAACTCTTAAGGCGTCAGCATACCAAGACATTTTGGACAATTTCATGCTCCCAACTTACTCACTGTCCTCCAATGGCCTCCACACTCACCACATCTCTTCCAATAGAGAGCCTTTGGGATGTGGTGGAACGGGAGATTCGGCATCATGGATGTGCAGCCGACAAATCTGCAGCAACTGTGTGATGTCATCAGGTAACTATGAAGCAAAATCTCTGAGGAACGTTTCCAACACCTTGTTGTATCTATTCCACCAAGCTACTAGCAAGGTGGACCTAATAAATGGGGACCAATCCACTACTAGCAAGGGGGGCCTAATAAGGGGGAACAATCCACTACTAGCAAGGGGGCCCTAATAACATGGCCGGTGAGTGTATATAAATACACATATTATATGAATATGTTTAGAAATACAGAAGAGTGACCTCAATCCCGTTCATCAGGTTTTGCAACTTTCCTAAATGTTTGTCTTTATTATTTCAGTATTCAGTAGTTTGTATATTATTTGAATACTGAGGGGCAGATCCACAAAGATCTGCCCCGGCGCACCGTATCTGAGATACACTATGCCGCTGTACCTTACTGCAGTTTGGATCGAATCCATAAAGATTTTGTGCCGTAAGTTACGGCAGCGTAGTTTATCTCTCGCAGCGTAACGGCGCCTAATTCAAATCGGCGAGTAGGGGGGGCGTGTTTAATTTAAATGAAGCGCGTCCCCGCGCCGAAGAAACTGCGCATGCGCCGTCCCTAAATTTCCCGCCGTGCATTGCGCTAAATGACGTCGCAAGGACGTCATTGTTTTGACGTGGACGTAAATTACGTACATTCCGATTCACGGACGACTTACGCAAACTAAAAAAAAAAAAATTCAAAATAAACGCGGGAATGACGGCCATACTTAACATAGCAGCTTTAACTATACGCCGAAAAAAGCCGACTAGAGACGACGTAAAACAATGCGATGGCTGCTCGTACGTTCGTGGATCGTCGGAAATAGCTAATTTGCATACTCGACGCGGAAAACGACGGGAACGCCATCCAGCGGACGCCGAAAAATTGCATCTTAGATCCGAAGGCGTACGAAGCCGTAAGCCTGTCGGATCTTACCCAGATGCCGTCGTATCTTGTTTTGAGGATTCAAACTAAAGATACGACGCAGGAAATTTGAAAGTACGCCGGCGTACTCGCTTTGTGGATCTGCCCCTGAGTCTGTCACACTTTGGATATCTAAACTTCAATGACATGAAATAGACCCTAATACTAAACTTCCACCCCCCTCCCCCCCCCCCCCCCCGTTATATTTGATATCTTTTTATATTTTGTATTCTCAGCTTCTTCAGATATTCTCAGCGGTCGTCTGACACTTCCTTTTTCCAACAGTGCTCAACAAAGCCAAGGGCGGCACTATATTATTACACTGCAAATACAAGCGACGTGCCCCCCTCCCCCCCGCCCCCCACAGGGCTCAGGCTGATTGTTGCAGAGTGTCACTTAAAGCGGGAGTTCACCCAAAAAAAATGTTTAACATGACATTCAGCCGAGTTGTCAGAATGACAACTCGGCTGTTTTTTTTTTTTCAGTGCCGCACATACCATATTTTCACCGCCGCTTCCGGGTATGTAATGTGCGGGACTGGGCGTTCCTAAGTGATTGACATCCTTCCGACCGGCGCATACAGCGCGTCACAAGTTGCCAAAAGAAGCCGAACGTCGGTGCGCAGGCGCCATATAGAGCCGACTCGCAGTCCGGCTTCTTTCAACAACTCGTGACACGCTGTATGCGCCGGTCGGAAGGATGTCAATCACTTAGGAACGCCCAGTCCCGCAGATTACATACCCGGAAGCGGCGGTGAAAATACGGTATGTGCTGCACTGAAAAAAAAAAAAAAAACAGCCGATTGTCATTCTGACAACTCGGCTGAATGTCATGTAAAAAAAATGTTTTTGGGGTGAACCCCCTGCTTTAAAGCGGGGGTTCACCCAAAAATAAATTTTTAACATGACATTCAGCCGAGTTGTCCTAATGACTTTCACCGCCGCTTCCGGGTATGTCTTCTGCGGGACTGGGCGTTCCTATCTGATTGACAGGCTTCCGACCGTCGCATACAGCGCGTCACGAGTTGCCGAAAGAAGCCGAACGTCGGTGCGGCTCTACACGGCGCCTGCGCACCGACGTTCGGCTTCTTTCGGCAACTCGTGGCGCGCTGTATGCGACGGTCGGAAGCCTGTCAATCAATTAGGAACGCCCAGTCCCGCAGAAGACCATACCCGGAAGCGGCGGTGAAATACGATATGTAAGGGAAAAAAAAAAGAAGAAAACAGCCGATTGTCATTAGGACAACTCGGCTGAATGTAAAGTTAAAAATTTATTTTTTGGGTGAACCTCCACTTTAATCACTTGAGACCCGCGCTATTGACAAAAGACGTCAACAGCGCGGTTCTCAGGTGCCGGGTGGACGTCTTTGGACGTCATTTGAAATGCATTACCCGCGCGCGCCACTGGGGGGCGCGCGGCGGGTAACCACTGTGCCGCCGCATCGCTGGGAAGCCGATGCGTGTACCTGGCGCCCGCGATGTCCGCCGGGTACACGCGATCGTCGGGAACACAGCAGGGACATGGAGCTCTGTGTGTAATGATGGGGTGTAAACACAGAGCTCCACGTGCTGTCAGGGAGAGAGGAGACTGATCTGTGTCCCTTGACACAGCATCGGTCACCCCCCCCCAGTCACCCCCCTCCCCCCACACAGTTAGAACACACCCAGGGAATACATTTAATCCCTTCCTCACCCCCTAGTGTTAACCCCTTTACTGCCAGTCACATTTATACAGTAATCAATGCATTTTTATAGCACTGATCGCTGTATAAATGTGAATGGTCCCAAATTTGTGTCGAAAGTGTCCGATACGCCCGCCGCAATATTGCAGTCCCAATAAAAATCGCAGATCGCCGCCATTACTAGTAAAAAAAAAAAAAAAATGAAAAAAAATCATAATTCTGTTCCCAATTTTGTAGGCGCTATAACTTTTGCGCTTATTGCGTTTTTTTTTTTTTTTTACAAAAATACGTTGAAAAATACGTATCGGCCTTAACTGAAAATGTATTTTTTTTTTTAAATGGGATATTTATTATAGCAACAAGTAAAAAAAATATATATTTTTTTAAAATTGTCGCTCTTTTTTTGTTTATAGCGCAAAAAATAAAAACCGCAGAGGCGATCAAATACCACCAAAAGAAAGCTCTATTTGTGGGGAAAAAAGGACGTCAATTTTGTTTGGGAGCCACGTCGCACGACCGCGCAAATGTCAGTTAAAGCGACGCAGTGCCGGAAGCTGAAATTTCGCCTGGGAACGAAGGGGGTTTATGTGCCCAGTAGGCAAGTGGTTAAGTAAGACGACTAAGGACATCTAGTGACAGAGAAGCGGTATTGCGGGTCACAGTTGCGGAAGTAGCAGCGCTGTTTTTTTTGTTTTGTTTTAAACCCGTGCTGGGGGGGGAGGGGAGGGAGGGGGCTGTTTAAAAAAAATTGCAGAGAGCTCGGCTTCAATATACAATGTACACATTTAAATGCATTGCAAAGTTATTACCTGCAAGTGCCGGTGACTTGTCCTGAATGTTCCCCTATGGGGGAAGTTCCTCCACTGACTGCGCAGGCGCAAGCTTCCCGACGGAAATCCCCGAACCTCGCCCGGCATCCAGGCTCATTCTTTAACATCCCCGTGGATTGGAGGATGTTAAAAAAAGAGCCAGGAGGCCGAGCGAGCGAAGCGAGCCGTCCGAGCGCAGCGAGGACGTGAGGCCGACTGGCCACTTACCTCACAATCCACGTCGCCCTGGATGCCGGCCGCCGTTCGGGGATTTCCGTCAGCAAGTTTGCACCTGCGCAGTGTTTGAAGGAACTTTCCCGATAGCTGGAACCATCTCAGCGCATCAGTTCGCGCATGCGCTGGAACTTCCATGATACATGGAACCAGCATGTCAGATCACCGGGGTAACAAACAGTTAACTGAGGACTGTTCATTTTATTGTGCTCAATGCGATATGAAAAAAAATAAAATAAAACTCGGAATGTTTATTATTATTTTAGGGCTCCGGGAAAAAAAAAAAAAAAAAAAAAAGTACACCTGTGTCCTGGGGCTGTCCCCGCACTGCAACGGTTAAGATACAACTAACTTTTGGATTCCCATTTTGGATCTTTTTTGTTTCCTGACGCCAACGTGGCAGCACACCTGTGAGCTCCATCAATGGATTGGCGTCAGGAATAGAAAATTACGGTAACTATTTGATACAATTATTTTTTGTTTTTTTTTCAATCTGTATCCCCTGGGGGAGATTTTCCTTCACTTCCTGTCCCCACAGCCACAACAGGAAGTAAGAGGGGACATTCCTGCAAAGTGAGGGAATCCCTGGTGGTCACCCCATTGGAAGATTTCCCCTCTATTACTGTTCTTTGGGATTTTCTTTCACTTTCACATTTATTAATAACAGTAAACATGAAAAAAATTGGGTGAATTTCCATAACGGGGACACAGACAGAAAACTGACAGGGGTTCTAATCCTTTCCACTCCTAAAAAAAAAAAAAAAAAAAAAAAAAAAAGTTTTGCACACTTTTGACGCTATTTCTGGACCATTGTCATTTATACAGCGATCAGTGCTATAAAAATGCACTGTTACTGTGTAAATGACAGTGAAGCGGTTAACCAGTAGGAGGCGGGGAAGGGGTTAAGTGTGTCCTAGGGATGTGTTCTAACTGTGGGGGGGATGGGCTACCAGTGACACGACGCTGATTACTGCTCCCGATCACAGGGAGCAGAAGATCAGTGTCCTGTCCAGGGCAGCCATCACAAATTTTGGGGTCCCTTACACAGCTTTAGGCAGGCCCCCCCCCTGGAGCAGAGAACAAGGGGGGGGCCTCCTCTCTCCTGTGGTAACGAAAGTGTCATCTCTTCCCAGGGACGGGGGGGTGGGGGGGGGGGGTTGGTGCTGACAAACAAAACAAAGTCAAGTCTTCTATTCTCTCTCCTGCCGCAAGTTGCTAAAGTCAGACGGAAAAAAAAATGAGGGGGGGGTGGGACCCTGCCGCGAGTTGCTAAAGGTGGGGGGGTCAGACGAAAAAAAATAAAAAATTGAAAAAATTAAAAATAATGGGGGGGGGGGGGGCGTGCCTCTGCCGCTAGTTGCTAAAGGTGGGGGGTCAGACAAAAATGTGTTTTAAAAAAAGAAATAAAAAAAACGCAAGTTTCTAAAGGTGAGGGGTCAAACGAAAAAAAAACGAGGGGGAGGGGGGTTCAGGACCCTGCTGCAAGTTGCTAAAGGTGGGGGGGTCAGACGGAAAAAAAAATCAAAAAAATTAAAATTTTAAATAAAAATAAAAAACCCTGAAGGCTTTCACACTGAAGCGGGGCGCTAGCGGGACCGCTCCAGAAGTCCTGCTAGCCCCATCTTTGGAGCGGAGTGTTTACTGCTCCTCCCCCGCTCCTTCTCATTGAAAGCAATGTGAAACCGCGGTAATACCGCCGGCAATACCGCCGGCAATGCACCTCTGCAGAGGCGCATTACCGGTGGTATTAACCCTTTTATGGCAGCTAGGGGGTTAAAACCGCACTGCTTGCAGACGAATATCGCGGTAAAACGACGGTATAGCAGCGCAAAAAATAGCGCTGCTATACCACCAGCGCACCTCCCTCGCCCAGTGTGAAAGGGGCCTTAGGCGCTTTACAGGCACTTTTTTTAATGCTAAGACCCCTTTCACGCTGGGGCGCTTTTCAGGCGCTTTAGTGTGAAAGCACTCGGGCTTTCACATTGGGATTGCAGATGCAGCTTCTTTCAGGCGTTTTTTTTTAACGCTAAAGCGCCTGAAAAACGCCCCAGTGTGAAAGGGGTCTTAAAAAAAAACTGCGAAAAGCGATCTATCCGATAGAGCAGGGGACAAGCGGACATCTTGCCCCTGGCATTTTTTTTTGCGTCCTTGGATGGACACATTCTTCACAAGTCTTGACATGTGGGTTATGTTCCTGTTCATAGGAGAGGTCTCCCAATAGACGGAACATAACCCAATTGTCAAGACTAAAGGAGCCGTGTCCATCCAAGGACGCAAAGAGAAAAGGGTTTTACGGAGAGTACAAAAAAAAAAAATCACATTTTCACACCTAGTTATACCGCTAAACTCAACTTATATGGGGTATCACCTGGAGGGGGAGGAGCCATCACATGCAATGGGAGGAGTTATATCACCTGGAGGAGGAGGGGTCATAGTAATGGCAGAAAAAAAAGACACTGGGGTAGATTCAGGTACATTTGCCCATTTCTTACGGAGGCGCAGCGTACCGTTTTGCTGCTGCGCCTCCGTAATCTCCTGCGCTACGCTTGATTCACGGAGCAGTAGCTCCGTAAATTGCGTGGGCGCTCCTGAAAAATGCCCGGCGTAAGAGCGCGCAATTTAAATGATCCCATAGGGGGCGTGGATCATTTAAATTAGGCGCGTTCCCACGCCGAACGTAGTGCGCATGCTCCGTCGGGAAACTTTCCCGACGTGCATTGCGGTAAATGACGTCGCAAGGACGTCATTTGCTTCAAAGTGAACGTGAATGGCGTCCAGCGCCATTCACGATTCACTTACGCAAACGACGTAATTTTTCAAAAACGCGACGCGGGTACGACGGGTATACGTAGCATTGGCTGCCCCTGCTAATAGCATGGGCAGCCTTACGCAAAAACCGACGTACGCAAACGACGTAAACTGCGTACGCAGGGCGCGCGTACGGTTGTGAATCGGCGTTAGTATGCAATTTGCATACTCTGCGCTGACCACTACGGGAACGCCACCTAGCGGCCTGCGTAAGAATGCAGCCTAAGATATGCGGGCATAAGAGCCTTATACCGCGCATATCTTAGGCTGCAGTCGGCGTATCGAGGTTCCTGAATCAGGAGCATTCGATACGCCGGGGCAAGTAAGCAATTGCGCAACTATGGTTACGCAGACGCAATTGCTCTCTAAATCTACCGCAATGTTACCGTATTGGGTCAGACTTTCAGTGATAATTATCAGAGGAGATCAGTCACCACCAATCACCTAATGAGAGATCACTGTGTCCTTCTAATACAAAAAACACGAATATACCCCCCCCCGGATACACGGGGAGGTGGTATGATCCGTGCGGAATAACAGCTGCGACATTGTATCCGGTGACTTGTCGGTATGGTTCCCCTATCCAGATGGTTCCTGTAAGGACTGCGCAGGCGCAATCCTTGCCGACAGAAACCTCCGATCCTCGGCCGGCATCCAGGCTCATTCCTTTACATGGATTGGATGATGTTAAAAAAAGAGCCAGGAGGCCGAGCGAGCGGCGCGACTGGCCACTTTCCTCAAATTCCACGTCGCCCTGGATGCCGGCCGAGGTTCGGAGATTTCCGTCGGCAAGGATTGTGCCTGCGCAGTCCTTACAGGAACCATCCTGATAGCCGTTTTACTTACCTCACCCCTCGAAAGTCCCTTTGCGCGTTTTCGTCATCCTGTTCGGTTCCCAGCCTGGCCGTTGATTGGCTAGGCTGGGCGGATTGATGGCAGCGCAGCCATTGTTTGGGCTAGATTCAGGTAGATTTGTCTATTGTTACGGCGGCGCAGCGTATCGTATTTACGCTGTGCCACCGTAAGTTAGAGAGGCAAGTGCTGTATTCACAAAGCACTTGCCTCCTAACTTACGGCGGCGTAGCGTAAATGGGGCCGGCATAAGCGCGCCTAATTCAAATGATAATGGGGGGGCGTGTTTTATTTATATTAATGGTGACCCCGCATATTTTACGTTTTTTATGAACGGCGCATGCGCCGTTCGTGAAAGAATCCCAGTGCGCATGCTCGAAATTCCGCCGCAAATCGTCATTGCTTTCGACGTGAACGTAAATTACGTCCAGCCCTATTCGCCCTATAACGACTTACGCAAACTACGTAAAAAATTCAAATTTCGAAGCGGGAACGACGTCCATACTTAACATTGGCTGCGCCTCCAAATAACAGGAGCAACGTTACGCCGAAAAACCCTAACGTAAACGACGTAACTAAATTGCGCCGGGCGTACGTACGTTTGTGAATCGGCGTATCTAGGTCATTTGCATATTCTACGCCGAAAACGACTGAAGAGCCAGCGTAAATATGCACCCTAAGATACGACGGCGTAAGAGATCTTACGCCAGACGTATCTTAGGCTAATGTCGGCATATCTTGCTTTCTAAATACAGAAAGAAGATACGCCGGCGCAGCTTTGAATTTACGCGGCGTATCTATAGATACGCCGGCGTAAATCAATGCTGAATCTAGCCCCTTGTTATTTAAAAAATAAATAAAAATCTTGCCTTTAGTGAATAGGAGTGACAGGGACCATCTCGATAGCCGGAACCATATCGTCAGATCACCGGGAACCAATTAGTTTCACTTTCTATTTACAGGAAGAACACGCCCCCCTTATACACGCCTCCCCCTAGACGTTGAATACACGTGACGTAATATCTGCATTTACCCCACCCAAGGACACGCCCCTCTCCCCGATTTCCAGGGCTCCGATTGGCTGTTTGGGTGGGTGGGAGGCCAGGCTTATGTGTTTTTGACCTAAAGACACGCCCCTCTCCCCGATCTGATTGGCTGTTTGGCTGGGAGGTCAGACTTGTTTACAAACACAGGAATCGGGACTGTAACGGGGCTCCGCTCTCACCGACCTCCGATGTCCTGGTGGAAAAGGAAGCCGACCTACCCGGCCGCGGGGCTCTTCCTGCTGGGCGCCGTGTGCTGGGGTGAGTGGAGGTGCCGCTCTCTACCCTGTATATATATATATATATATAGATCCGCCCGCAGTGACCCCGCCCCGTCCTAGATACGCCCCGCCCCCTCCGTCATAGATACACCCCGCCCCCCGTGTATAGGAAATATGTACGCATTGTTATATTATAATAATAGACCACCAATAAGCAGAGTGGGCGGGACCTGGAAGGAGACGGGAGTGTGATTGGTACAACTATAGATGGGAGGGGTCGACGATTCACGATTAATCATCAGTGGGCGGGGGTTCACGCCCCGCCCACACCGCCTTGTCATTTGTCATCTCTTCCTGACTTTATATATAACCACGCCCATCCCCGCCCTTTGTGACACTTGTTGTTTACAATTATGTAACGATCGGTATTTGTTGCTAGAAAATTAATAAGAGAACCCCAAAAAAAATGTTTATATATATATTTTTAGCAGAGACCCTAGAGAACAAAATGGCGGTCGTTGCGATAATGTCACACGGTATTTGCGCCGCGGTTTTTTCAAACACTGGGGTAGATTCAGGTAGGGGCGCGCAATCTAACGGCGGCGCAGCGTATCGTATTTACGCTACGCCGCCGCAACTTTACAGGAGCAAGTGCAGTATGCACAAAGCACTCGCTCCGTAAGTCGCGGCGGCGTAGCGTAAATGGGGCCGGCGTAAGCGCGCGTAATTTAAATGTGTAAGGGGGGGGGCGTGTTTTATTTAAATGATGGTGACCCCGCGTTATTTCCGTTTTTAGCGAACGGCGCATTGCTTTCGACGTGAACGTAAATGACGTCCAGCCCTATTCGCGAACGACTTACGCAAACGACGTCGAAAATTCAAATTTCAAGGCGGGAACGACGGCCATACTTACCATTGGCTGCGCCTCCTAATAGCAGGAACAACCTTACGCCGAAAAAGCCTAACGCAAACGACTTAAAAAATTACCGCCGGGCGCACGTACGTTTGAGAATCGGCGTAACTAGGTAATTTGCATACTCTACAACGAAAACAACGGAAGCGCCCCCTAGCGGCCAGCGTGAGAATGCACCCTGAGATACGACGGCGCAATAGAATTACGCCAGTTGGATCTTAGGCTAATTTCGGCGTATCTTGCTTTCTGAATACAGAAAGTAGATACGCCGGCGCAACTTTGAATTTACGCGGCGTATCTATGGATACGCCGGCGTAAATCGCTCCTGAATCTACCCCAATATTTTATTTATTTTTTATTTTTTTCGATTTTTTTTTTTAATGATTTAACCACTTCAAAACCGCACGCCGTCATATGACGTCCAAAAAGGGGATCTCCCATCCCGGGTGTATTTTGTGCGGTGATATCTGAATGATGGGGGCACCTAGAGGCATCATTCAGATATCATTTTCTTCCTGGCGGCGATCCTGCGCACCGTAAGAACGATCATAGCGGCGGTTCCACCGCTTGATCGTTCTTATAGGCGGCAGGAGGGGACATCCCCCCCTCCCCTCCCGCCGCCATCCGGTGCTTCTCTGGACTCTTCCGTGCCATCAGGGGCCCGGAGAAAGGATTGCCGTCAGCCGGATGGGAAGAATATAGATGACTGGTGACCAGATGGTCATCAGTCATCTCTATGACCGTCGGAGGCCCGGGCGCGATGTGATGACGTCACGCCCGGGGTACCCGGAAGCAGGGCCGCTGATAAGCCAGTACAACTGGCCCTGTTGAAGCGGGCCCCGGGACAGCAGGGGCCCGGATGGCAACCCCCTTTAAAAAAAAAAAGGGCCCCAGATGACAACTCCCCTTTTTTTATTTATTTTTTATAAAAAATATATATATTTTTTTAATATATTTTTATTTTTTATCAAAGGGCCATTTTGTTTTATTTTTTTAGAGGTCCGGAGGTCCCCAGGGCCCCGGATGGCAACCCCCCTTTTTTTTATTTATTTTTTATAAAAAATATATATTTTTTCTAATATATATATTTTTTATTTTTTATTAAAAGGCCAATTTTTTTTTTCTTAGGGGTACGGGGGTCCCCAGGGCCCCCGGATGGCAACCCCCCTTTTTTCGTATCTATGCGCTTGATTCTTAGAATCAGTTACGCATTGATTTCTATCAGATCCGACCGGCGTAAGTCTCTTATGCCGTGGGATCGTAACTGCATATTTACGCTGGCTGCTAAGGGCGTGTACGCTGATTTACGCGTCAAAACATGTAAATCAGCTAGATACGCAAATTCACGAACGTACGCCCGGCCGACACGGTACAGTTCCGACGTTTACGTTAGGCTTTTCCCGGCGTAAAGTTACCCCTGCTATATGGTGGCGTACATGCGGCGTACCATGTTAAGTATGGACGTCGTTCCCGCGTAAAATTTTGAATATTTTAAGTCGTTTGCGTAACTCGTCCGTAAATAGGGGCAGGACGTCATTTACATTCACGTCAAAACCAATACGTCCTTTGGACTTTGGAGCAATGCACACTGGGATATGTCCACGGACGGCGCATGCGCCGTTCGTAAAAAAAAGTCAATCACGTCACGTCATCACAATTTGAATTAGGCGGGCTTACGCCGGCCTATTTACGCTACGCCGCCGCAACTTTCTTTTGAGAATACGGCACTTGCCTGTAAAAGTTGCGGTGGCGTAACGTAAATAGGATACGTTACGCCCGCACAAAGATATGCCGATCTACGAGAGTCTGGCCCTTAAAGCGTCGCCTATGGAGATTTTTAAGTAACGAAGTTTCGCGCCATTTCAAGAGTGTGCGCAAATACTGATTTTTACATACTTACGCCGGCCCCATTTACGCTACGCCGCCGCAACTTATGGAGCAAGTGCTTTGTGAATACTGCACTTGCTCCTGTAAGTTGCGTCGGCGTAGCGTAAATACGATACACTGCGCCGCCGTAACTAGGCGCGCAGGTACCTGAATCTGCCCCTATAACTTGTGCTAAAGTGCTCTGCAAGTGTACAACTTGCCAGTAAATATGTGCAGCAAGTAAACAAGACTCACACTGCATTTTGGGCCAGATTCACAGAATAAGTACGCCGGACGATCTGCTGATACTCCGGCGTACTTTCAAATTTGCCGCGTCGTATCTTTATTTGTAATTCACAAACAAAGATACGACGGCTTTTGGCTAAGATCCGACAGGCGTACGCCTTCGGATCTTAGGATGCAATGCTTCGGCCGCCGCTGGGTGGAGTTTGCGTCGTTTTCCAGCGTCGGCTATGCAAATGAGCTTTTACGGCGATCCACGAAGGTACGCGCGTTCGTTACGTCGTCGCTAGTCGGTTTTTCCCGTCGCAAACATAAGCCTGCTTTTTCATGGCTTACATTTAGACCAGCCATGTTAAAGTATGGGCGTCGTTCCCGCGTCGAATTTCAATTTTTTTTTTTTTTTGCGTAAGTCGTCCGGGAATACGAAACGACGTAACGCACGTCGCCGTTCAAAACATTACGTCGGGGCGACGTCATTTCGCGCAAAGCACGGCGGGAAATTTTCGCACGGAGCATGCGCAGAACGTTCGGCGCGGGAGCGCGCCTAATTTAAATGGTACACGCCCCATTTGAATTAGGCGGGCTTGCGCCGGACGGCTTTACGTTACACCGCCGTAAGTTTACACGCAAGTGCTTGGTGAATCAGGCACTTGCGCTGAAACTTGCGGCGGTGTAACGTAAAGACGATACGTTACGCCGCCGGATTTGTACATGAATTTGGCCCATTATTTTCAAAAATTCCAATCATGTAATATGTTTTTCCACTGCCTCCCCCTCCCTGATCGTCTACCTCAGGCTACATTCAGATGGACGGCCTGGGGCAGCTGCTGGCAGGAATCAGTCGATGGCCGGCACCATGGCTGCTCACACGGCTCACATGGCGATAGAGCCTCCAACCGACCAGCATTCAGCTGTAAGCTCCTCCACTTACTGCCTTGGAGCTCTGGCTGAACACACACAGGCCCCGATTCAGATAGCAGTTACGCCGTCGTATCTCTGAGTGCGCGGGGTCGTATCTATGTGCCTGATTCATAGAATCAGTTACGCATAGATTTCCCTAAGATCCGACCGGCGTAAGTGTCTTACACCGTGGTATCTTAGGCTGCATATTTACGCTGGCCGCTAGGTGGCGCTTCCGTATATTTACGCGAGGAATATGCAAATTAGGTAGATACGCCGATTCAGAAACGTACGTCCCCCCCCGGCGCATTTTTTTTATGTCGTTTACGTTCGGCTTTTTCCGGCGTAAAGTTACCCCTGCTATATGAGGCGTATCCTATGTTAAGTATGGACGTCGTTCCCGCGTCGAATTTTGAAAATTTTACGTCGTTTGCGTAAGTCGTTCGCGAATAGGGCTGTACGTAAGTAACGTTCACGTCTAAAGCATTGACGATTTGCGGCGTAATTTCGAGCATGCGCACCAGGATCCTTTCACGAACAGCGCATGCGCCGTTCATAAAAAACGTCAAATACGTGGGGTCACACTAAATTTTGATAAAACACGCCCACATCATCCACATTTGAATTAGGCGGGCTTACGCCGGACCACATACGTTACGCCGCCGTAACATAGGGTGCAAGTTCTTTCTGAATACGGAACTTGCGCCCTATTTTTACGGCGGCGTAACGTATCTGAGATACGTTACGCCCGCCGATAAATACTCCAATGTATCTGAATCCGGGCCACTGGCTTCAGCTAATTGGCCGGGTTGTAGGCGGCCGTAGCAAAAGAACGTTGCTGCATCTATTGGTGGCATTTAAGCCGCCTCTGAATGCAGCAGACTACGTGCCCCTGCCACGTGGATAAACCCTAATACCCGTTCCTGTCTAGGACTTTTATCAGTTTTCAGCACTGTGATCGTTTGACTGACAATTACTACAGTCATGCAACATTGTACAGGGGAACCCTCAGTTTACGAGTAACGCGGTTAACGAGCATTTTGAAAGATGACTCGGTTTGCGAGTGTTGTCTCGCAAAACGAGCAGAATTCAAGCTTCTGGGGCGTGCAGTAACGCATTTGGCCTGAAGTGCGGGGGCGCCGGAGCCGATCGGAGGCGTTCGGAAATACTCAGTTCCTGGGTGTTTCCGAAGCCTTTACAAGGGTTTCCGAGGTCAGCTGAGCTGTCCCCGGGCCTTTCCGAGTGTTCCCGAGGCTCTCCGGCGCCCCAACCACCTCTGGCCACATGCGGTATTGCATGCCATTGAAGTCAATGCGGAACAAATTATTTTCGTTTCCATTGACTTCTATGGGGAAACTCGCTTTGATATGCGAGTGCTTTGGATTACGAGCATTCTCCTGGAACGGATTATTTTCGTAATCCGAGGTTCCACTGTATATAATTTTTTTTTTTTTTTATATATATTATTTTTTTGGGACAGACAGAATTTTTCTGTGGCATTTAAAGGGGCTGTAAAGACAGAAGGTGCTTTCTATGCATTAAGATAAAAAGCCTTCTGTGTGCAGCAGCCCCCCAACCCCCCCCATACTTACCTGAGCCCCATCTCTCTCCAACGATGTTACAGGAGTGTCTCAGCTGCCCGGGACTCCCCTCCTCATTGGCTGAGACAGCATCATGGCACAATTGGCTCCCGCTGCTGTCAATCAAAGTCATTCAGTCAATGAGGAGAGAAAGAAGAGGGGGCCGGGCTGTGGCTCCGTGTCTAAATGAACACAGGGGGCAGCGGCTCGACTCGGGTGCCCCCATAACAAGCTGCTTGCTGTGGGGGGGGGGGCGCTCAACAGGAGGGAGGCGCCAGAAGTACCAAAGAGGGACCTGAGAAGAGAAGGATCGGGGCTGCTCTGTGCAAATCCCCTGCAACAGAGCAGGTAAGTATAACATGTTTATTATTTTTAACTAAAAAAAAATGAGACTTTCTATAAAAAAAAAAAAAAAGATTTTACAAACTGTTTAAGCACTTAAGACCCGGACCAATATGCAGGTTAAGGACCTTGCCCCTTTGTTGCGATTCGGCACTGCGTCGCTTTAACTGACAATTGCGCGGTCGTGCGACGTGGCTCCCAAACAAAATTGGCGTCCTTTTTTTCCCCCCACAAATAGAGCTTTCTTTTGGTGGTATTTGATCACCTCTGCGGGTTTTATTTTTTGCGCTATAAATAAAAATAGAGCGACAATTTTGAAAAAAAAAACAATATTTTTTACTTTTTGCTATAATAAATATCCCCCAAAAAAAGATATACAAAAAAAAACATTTTTTTTCCTCAGTTTAGGCCGATACGTATTCTTCTACATATTTTTGGTAAAAAAAAATCGCAATAAGCGTTTATCGGTTGGTTTGCACAAAATTTATAGCGTTTACAAAATAGGGGATAGTTTTATGGCATTTTTATTACTTTTTTTTTATTTTTTTTACTACTAATGGCGGCGATCAGCGATTTTTTTTTTTTCATGACTGCGACATTATGGCGGACACATCGGACAATTTTGACACATTTTTGGGACCATTGTCATTTTCACAGCAAAAAATGCTATAAAAATGTTCTGATTACTGTGAAAATGACAATGGCAGTGAAAGGGGTTAACCACTAGGTGGCGCTAAGGGGTTAACTGTGCCCTAGAGAGTGATTTCTTACTGTAGGGGGGGGCGTGGCTGTAGGTGTGACGTCACTGATCGTCGTTCCCTATGACAGGGAACAGACGATCGGTGACAGTGCCACAGTGAAGAACGGGGAAGGTGTGCTTACACTTACCTCTCCCCGTTCTTCAGCTCCTGTGACCCGATCGCGGGACACCGGCAGCGATTGGGTCCCGCAGGCGCGGTCACGGAGCTTCGGACCGGGTGGCGAGCACGCCGACGGCGGTGCGCTTGCGACCCGCGGCTGGGCTCTTAAAGAGGACGTATATATACGTCCATGTGCCCAGCCATGCCAATTCTGCTGACGTATATAGTCGTGCGGCGGTCCTTAAGTGGTTAATAACCACTGTGTTTTTTCTTTTATTATTTTTAATAAATATGAAAAAAAATAACTCAAATTTGGGATTGCTTACATTCGCCTATCATTTCCTTGTGTGGCCAGTGTCACACAAAAAACAACCCTCTCCCGTAATAATAATAAAAATCCTGTTTCTTTTTTTTTTTCTGAGCGCATGCTCAGAATCACGTCGAATTTACTCCCTAAGATACGCCGGGTCCATTCATGCGACGTGAACGTAACCTACGCCCAGCCCCATTCACGTACGACTTAGGTAAACGACGTAAAATACGATGGCTGTTCCGACGTTTCCGACGTCCATACCTTTGCATTACTTGCGCCTCATATAGCAGGGGTAACTTTACGCCGGACGTAAGCCTTACGTAAACGGCGTAGCTTACTGCGACGGGCGCAAGTACGTTCGTGAATCGGCGTATCTAGGTCATTTGCATACTCGACGTGTAAATCTACGGAAGCGCCCCTTGCGGCCAGCGTAAATATGCACCCAAGATACGACGGCGTAGGAGACTTACGTCGGTCGTATCTTGGCAAAATTCAGGCGTATCTGCTTTCCAGAATACGCGTATAGATACGACGGCGCACATTTGGACTTACGACGGCGTATCTGGAGAAACGTCGTTGTAAGTCCTTTCTGAATCCGGCCCGAAGTTTTTAACTCAAAGAAAAAAAAATCTGATTTACTTTTTCGAACTACATGCGGTACTTCAAGAGTTACTACGCTCAGGTGTGAACAGGCACAACGGGAAACCATGGTATTTAAGATGTTGGGCATTTTGGAGCTGGAGCATGGAGGTGTGAACGGGCGAAATGTTTGTAAACACTAGCACTGTTTACACTTGTGATGGCTGTCATTGGTTCACAACAATCACAAGGTACAGAGCCACTCTGATTGGCTCTGTACATTGCACCTGTGATCTAAGCCGCCCAATAACAGCTGACTTTTTTTTTCTTTACTGTATTGAGATGTTCATTGGGGAACACTCACAGAATTCTCAAAGTTTACTCCATCTGCCTATTAGGTTGCAACATCACAGGGGGGAAAAGCTACAGTTCATTTAATTAGTTACTTCTCCCCATAATAAAAAAAAAGTAACAAGGCTTGGAGCTTGCAGCTATGGGGGTGGAAACAGAGATCCACCTAAATTTTGCTCACTTGGCACCCATTCCATTCATAAAAAGTAGAGCTGCGCGATTAATCGTTAAAAAAAAAAAATCGCTATCTTGATTCAACTTCCCTCACGATCTTAATCCAGCATTTCCACGATTCATGTAATCTACTCACAGCTGGCACAGTTTATCACAACATTGCTCAGGGCTGAGATAAAATGAAACATTGTACCATTTGGTTCTAAAAATTTAGATCAAAGGGATGAACTTCGGTCTGTAAATTAGGTCAGTTTAACCACTTAAGGACCAGGCCTTTTTTTGACATTTGTTGCTTACAAGTTAAAATCAGTATTTTTTGCTAGAAAATTACTTGGAACCCTCAAACATAATATATATATATATATATATATATATATATATATATATATATATATATATATATATATATATATACATACACAGTGGAACCTCGGTTTAAGAGCAACTTAGTTTGAGAGCATTTTGA
Organism: Rana temporaria; assembly: GCF_905171775.1. Classification (NCBI taxonomy): domain Eukaryota; kingdom Metazoa; phylum Chordata; class Amphibia; order Anura; family Ranidae; genus Rana; species Rana temporaria. Next base: position 540,643,406 of record NC_053490.1, on the reverse strand, counting down.
TTTGCGAGCAACTTTTTTTTTTTTAATTCTGACTCGGTTGGCAAGACGAGCAGAATTCAAGCTAAATAGGCCTGCAGTACCTCATTTGGCCTGAGGTACAGGGGGCGCAGAAGCCGAGCAGAGACAAAAATAGGCCTGCAGTACCTCATTTGGCCTGAGGTAGGGGGGTGCAGGAACCCGAGAAAAGCCGGACATTGGCCTGCAGTACCTCAGTTAGCCTGAGGTACGGGGACGCAGGAAACCAGCCGAACTGTCCTCTGGCCTTTTCGGCCATTTTTGGTGCTCTTTGGCGCCCCCCACCTCTGGCCGCATTCGGTATTGCATCCCATTGAAGTCAATGCGGAACAAATTATTTTTGTTTCCATCGACCTCAATGGGAAAACTCGCTTTGATATGAGAGTACTTTGGGTTACGAGCATACGAGCATACTCCTGGAACGGATTATGCTCATAATCCGAGGTTCAAGTGTATATGTATCAGCAGAGACCCTAGAGAATAAAATGGAGATTGTTTCAATATTTTATGTCACACTGTATTTGCGCAGCGGTATTTCAAACGCAATTTTTGGGGAAAGAATACACTTTAATGAATTTAAAAAAAAGGTAAACAGTAAAGTCAGCCCAATTTTCTCTCGCAAGAGAATCGTGATCTATATTCTAAGCAAAAAACCTTTTATTCTCTTCAATGAATTCAAGGCCCTCTGCGATTGGAAGAGGCGGAGATGAACGTCACAATTTCCCCTCCTCCAATCACAGAGCCCCTTACTTTCATTGAAGAGTACAGTGGAACCACGGATTGCGAGTAATGCGTTTAAGGGACGTTTCGCAATACGAGCGCTATATTTTGAAAAATCCTGATTCGGTTTGTGAGTGTTGTCTTGCAAAACGAGCAGGATTCAGGCCAAAGCGGTGTGCAGTACAACGTTTGGCCTGAGGTGGTTCGGAGCTGTTTGGAAATGCTCGGAAAGACTTTCCAAGGTTTGTCGGGGTCAGCCAAGCTGTCCTCGGCCCTTTCTGGCTGTTTCCCGAGGCTCTCCGGCGCCCCCCTCGCCTCTGGCCACATGTGGTGTTGCATCTCATTGAAGTCAATGCGGAACAAATTATTTTAGTTTCCATTGACTTTAATGGGAAAACTTACTTTGATATGCGAGTGCTTTGGATTACGAGCATTCTCCTGGAACGGATTATCCTCGTAATCCAAGGTTCCACTGTACGTGAGACTTTTCACGAATGGAAGAGGTGCCAAGCAAGCGCCCCATAGTGATCACTGTTCTGTAGTAGGAGGTACAAATCTCAGCAATTTCGGCGCAGACAGGAGATTGCTGCTGCAAAAGTAAGAGGTGCAACAGATGCTGCAGCGGCCAGAGATGGGGCGCGCTATGTTGGCGCGATCAAATTTTTACCGTACAATTGGCCATACATCAAGTTTTGTTTTTGTTGTTATGTTTGGTCACGTGAACGCTAATTCTCCCCCGATTCTTTTCCTCGGTCAGGGATGGGCGACGCTTTCCTCATAGCTGGACGTCGGTGAAGGAAGTGACATCATTGGACTGAGTTTTGTCAGAGCTCAAAGAAGGAGCTCCGACCCGCAGAGACTTAGAATACAGCGGCACAGCTTTTGGGTACCGACAACGTAAGGGGGATCAGCCAATCCCCGTTGTCGGCCCGGGACAGGAAGTGAAACTTGTAATAAAGAAAGCGGCGGGTAAGCCAGGTAATTTATCCAAAATAAAGGTACACTGAGGTGAGCTGTAGCCTATTTTTTTAAATTTTTGCTTGGAAAGTCAATTTAATGTTTTTATCCACTGAATATATTTATAAAAAATAATAATAATAATAATAATAATTTGTATCGCTTCCTTTCATTGAAATTGCATGCAAATAATTTTGTGTGAATAGAGCAAAATTGAATATTCTGAAATTCCAATGTGTGAATGTAGAAAATACCACTTTATGGTCACTAGATGGCGCTGAGGTTTAGACTTTTTTTCCTATTATATTTTGTGCCATCTAGTGGCCATGATTTTCCGCATTCACGCCTTCGATTTGCAGAGAACATTCGACTTTGCACAGAATGAATTTACATGCAGTCCTGATGGACAGACAGCTATGAATTTTTGTTTTATTATTACACCTTTATGTGTTCACCAAAAACTTGTATTTCAAATGTTTTTATCTAGACTCAGGTACCATCCACATGCCTGAACTAGTGGCTTGGTGGTGGTCTCCTGTATCATCATATGGACATTTTCTGTTGATTTTAAGCTTTTTTGTGTGCATTATTACGCGCGTAGACGTGCATTTTTTTAAGTGTTTTGCAACCATTCTGGAAAAGAAGTACAGAAGGGTTAATCAGAAGAAGAATGGTTGAGATTCAAGCCGGGGTCGGTTTCAGTCTGGCAGTACAAAAGGGGCAAAGAAGTAGAATGGTCAAGGTACAAATCCGAGGTCAAAGGCAAGCAAAAATCAAGAGTAGTCAAATAGGTTTCCAGGTCACAATAAGCTCAGACATGTCACACACTAGCACAGGAACAAGGGGGACTGAAGATAATCCAGTAATTTGGCAGTGTAACGGTCAGGGGTTAACACCGTTTACGATATTCCATTCCACCAACCCAAGAAAGCTTATCCGACACTCCAACAATCCAACAGACACGATCCATTAGAATTCCCAGAAGGACGAGACACACACAGCTCTGTCTCTGGTTCAAAAACGAATAAATGCTTTAATGGTAACTCAGCCTTGTTATATACAGTTACAAAGCATGCTACAGTAATCACAGGGACAATGAAACTCTCCAACCAAAACATCACACAATGGGTGCTTAAGGAGTTCCCCCTCAATTCACATTCTTTTAGATAATGACATTCAGGTGAGTTAATTACCACTCATTACCCAGACGGTCTGGCTCTGCGACAAGTTAGCCTCACCTGTTACACAAAACACATTCCTTTACTAAACATAATTGACATGCTAATTCCCTACCCCTGAAAGGTCAGACTTTCTGGCACCGAATCTAGAGGAGTTAATTACTACAGCTGACAAGTCACATTCCACATCTATTATCAATAGTATCTTCACACAAAACAATGTCATTAGCATACACATTGAAAGCTCTTAGGAGCAGACTTAATTAGCATCTCAACAGTCTATGTTACACATTAAATGAGACTCTATTGACCTGTTGTGGTAAGAATAAACCACCTGTAATATGTCAATATATCCTGCAATACATGAATTATCATTAATGTCCCATCTCATGTAATTCATGATATCATTTCTCAGTCATCCTATAACCCTAGACCCAAGAATCATTAGTGAAGCTGGCACAGGAGTACCCCACATCCTTCAAAAGTCTCTGGGTATCACGGGCCATTCCGTTACAGGCAGTGTCTGGGCTGGGCTTATATAGGGAAGTTTGAGGTCACTTCCTGTGTGCCTCCTGGGCATTTTCCTGCCTTTTTTCCATCAGGTTGAGGTCACTTCATGTGCTTCTCCTAGGCATTTTCCCACCTTTTTTTCCATCAGGTTGAGGTCACTTCCTGTGTGCCTCCTGGGTATTTTCCGTTTTTTTTCCATCAGGTTGAGGTCACTTCCTGTGTGCCTCCTGGGCATTTTCCCACCTTTTTTTCATCAGGTTGAGGTCACTTCCTGTGCTCCTCCTGGGCATTTTCCCACCTTTTTTCCATCAGGTTGAAGTCACTTCCTGTGCTCCTCCTGGGTATTTTCCCACCTTTTTTCCATCAGGTTGAGGTATTTTCCTGTGCTCCTCCTGGGTATTTTCCGTCTTTTTTCCATCGGGTTGAGGTCAATTCCTGTGTGCCTCCTGAGCATTTTCCTGCCTATTTCCATCAGGTCTTCTGCACAGGTGTAGGTTGGCGCACTGATGTGTCTTTGGCACATGCTCAGTTGGCAACGCGCCATTGGTGCATGCGTAGTAAGCCCTGGACTCTTACATGGAGACAATGGTGATCCCAAAGCGGAGCCATGTTCCTTCCTGTAGAAGTTATCCTTGTACATGAAGTAGGTGGTGTTGAGGAAAAGGTCCAACAAGGAAAATATTTGGTCTGGCTCGAGTTCTGTTTAGCTGTCAAGGGTCATTTCTACTTTCATATATTTCCTTACATCCTCAATAGTCAGTATACAGGTGAAATGTCATGTGACATCATAGAAAACCTTTGTTTGTTTTGGCTGTAAAGTTTTCCTCTCCACTTCCTCCATGTACAGGTTAACTACAGTGGGAGACAATGGTGATCCTTTAGCACAGCCATGTAGCTATTGTAGATGTTATCCTTGTATATGAAGTAGTTGTCAGGGCTGGGCTCAGCCCTTCCTTCTCCGAGCTGGCCGCTCAGCTGCCGGCTAATTGCCACCTTGTATATCTCCACAGGGACTCACCTGTTGATGATATCCTGCTCATCAGTCCTGCCTACTTAGGCCGTCCAGCTCAGATGATCTCTGCCTTCGCCTTGGTCAACATCACAGAGACTATCCCCTGTGTTTCTGTTAAAGACTTACTTGGCTGACATCCCTTCTGCCTCCAGATCCCGCTTGCTGTTCCACTACGCTGATTCCTGGCTTCCTGACTTTCTGGCTTGTCTGACTATCCGTTCCGGTTACCGAACTTTGGCTTTATTTTGACTACGTTTGTTCTACTTACTTTTATTATTAAACAAGTGTGATTTTTACTGTACTTCTGTCTCGGTCTGATTCATGGTTTCTGACAGTAGTTGGTGTTGAGGCAAAGGTCCTGGGACATACTTGGTCTGGCTGAAGTTATATTCAACTGTCATGGGTCTTCTCTGGTTTTAGATGTTATCTTACATTCTTAATTGTCTCAGCAGTCAGTATACAGGTGAAAAGTGATGACATCATAGGACATCATTGTCTCTTCTGGTTGTAAGGCTTTCCACTCCACTCTTTCCATGTACAAGTTATCTCCAGTAGTAGACAATGGTGGTCCCATAGCTCCCACGTTCCTCTCTGTAGAACCTATCCTTGTACGTGAAGTAGGTGGTGTTTAGGAAAAGGTCCAACAAAGAACATACTTGGCCTGGCTTGAGTTTTGTCCAGCTGTAATGGGTCTTCTCTGGTTTTGGATGTTTCCTTAATTCCTTGATAGCCTCTGCAGTTGGTATACAGATGGGAAGCAATGTAGGACATTGTAGGACACCATTGTCTCTTCTGGCTGTAAGGTTTTCTTCTCCACTTTTCCCATGTACATTTTAGCTGCAATAGGAGACAATAGTAATCCCATAGTACAGCCATGATCCTTGTGCCAGACTGTAGATATTATCCTTGTACATTTGGCCTGTCTTGATCTCAGTTCAGCTATCAAGGGCCATATCTAGTTTCAGATATTTCCTTACATCTGAATAGCCTCTGCAGTATGTATACTGGTGAAAAGGGCCGCGACATCAAAGGACACCATTGTAGTTAAGGCCATGTACAGACTAGCTACAGTGGGACACAATTGCGATCCCATAGCAATGTACCTGTTTGTAAACCTTACCTTTGTACATAAAGTAGGTAGTTTCAAGGTAGAGGTCCAACAAGGAATATATTTGGTCTATTCGGTTGTCAGGGGTCATATCTAGTTAGGATATTTCCTTACATCCTCAATAGCCTTCACAGTTAGTATACAGGTGAAAAGTGATGTGACATCATATGACCCCATTGTCTCTTTTGCTTGTAAGGATTTCAAGGGTCTTATCTACAGTATTTTCCGATAAATCCCCCTCAATAGCCTCTGCAGTTGGTATACAAATGTGTAAATTGATTTGACACCATAGAACACCAATGTGTCTTCTGGCTGTAGGTCTTCTTCTCCACTTCCTCCATGTACACGTTCGCTACGGGTGTGGCAATGGATCATCCCTTAAAACAGCCATGTTCCTGTCTGTAGAAGGTATCATTGTATGTGAAGTAGATGGCGTTGAGGCAAAGGTCTAACAAGGAACATTCTTGGTCTGGCTTGAATGCTGTTCATCAGTCATGGGTCTTCTCTGATTTCAGATGTCTCTTCTGTGTAGGCCTTCTTCTCCACTTCTTCCATGTACTGATTAGCTTTGGGTGGGTCTCTTAGCACTCTCCTTTATAAATGCTGGCCACCAGCACTTGCCCCAGCCCACTTTATATCCCAAACTGGGTCAGCTGTCACTTCAACAGCTCCCCCTTGCATTTATTCCCTTAACCTTTTTTACCTAATTATGGTTATTATGGGTGTTTTTTTTAATAGGCTTTTTGCTCCTCCATCAGCCTGAGGGGCGTTCACTCTGTGGCTCCTTGCAAGCTCTCCGGGGTGGGCCATCCGCTGTTCGGGGGACGGGGGCAGCCTGGGCCCCTCCGGTCTATCCTTTTGGCTTCACACACTATCTATTCCTTGCTTCAGCGGTAACTATAAAAAGATTATTATGGTTAATCTAATATGATGTATGTTGACTATGTCCTCTCATCTAATTTTTGAATCCATGTAACTACTATTTTTTTGAAACTTCTGTCCCCCTGAAGAGACCCAATTGGTCGAAACGCGTCGGGGCTCAACATGTATACTACATGCAATCTTGATATGTACTCAAATCCATGTTTACTGCAATAAGGAATGTCATATTTAACCTGTATAACTGCTATCACCTTTGTAATCCTCATTTTACTATTTTTGGTATCCGAGATCCTCGGTAATAAATACTATTTTATACAACCTTTAATTATTTCCAACTTGTCTACATTGCTGCCTAAAAGTCCCAACCGGGGAACCTTTTTTCTTTTCTTCTTTTTTTTTCTTAGCACAGCCATGTCTGTAGATGATATCCTTATTAGGTTAGCTACTGTAGTAGACAATGGTGACCCCAAAGCTCCCTTATTCCACTATCTGTAGAAGTTATCATTGTACATGAAGTAGGTGGTGTTGAGACAAATGTCCAACAAGGAACATACTTGGTCTGGCATGATGTCTATTTATCTTTCTTGCGTCTTCTCTGGTTTCAGATGTTTTCTTACCTCCTCGACAGCCTCTGCAGTCTGCATACAGGTTAAAAGTAATGTGACCATTGGCCTTTGTGACCAAACACCATTGTCTCTTTTGTCCGTAAGGCTTTCCTCTCCATTTTCCTACTTGTACACGTTAGCTATAGTCAGGGACAATGGTGGTCCCATAACACCTCTTTGTCTGTAGACATTATCCTTGTACATAAAGTAGGTGGTTTCAAGATGGAGGTCCAACAAGGAACATACCCCGTCTAGCTTGAGTTCTATTCATCTGTCAGAGGGTCGTTTCTGGTTTCAGATTTTCTTACATCCTCAATATCCTTCACAGTTGGTATACAGGTGATGTGACATTATAGAGCACCATTGTCTCTTCCACCTGTAAGGTTTTGCTCTCTACTTCCTTAATGTATAAGTTAGATATAATGGGATACAATGGTGATCACATAGCCTATCCAAGTTCCTGTCTACAAAAGTTATCCTTGTACATGAAGTAGGTGGTGTTGAGGCAAAAGTCCAACAAGGAGCATACTTGGTCTGGCTTGAGTTCTGTTAGGCTTGAGTTCTGTTCATCTGCCATGAGTCTTCTCTGGTTTCAGATGTTTTCTTACATCCTCAATAGCCTCAGCAGCTGGTTTACAGTTGAAAGGTGATGTGACATCATAGGACACCATTGTCTCTTCTGCCTGTGAGGCTTTCAATGGTCTTCTCTAGTTTCAGATGCTTCCTTGCATCCATAATAGCCTCTAAAGTTGGTATACAATTGAAAAATGATTTGACTTCATAGAACACCATTGTCTGTTCTGGCTGTAGGCCTTCTTCTCCACTTCCTTCATGTACAGGTTAGCTACTGGGTATGGCAATGGGCAATCAATTAACACAGCCATGTTCCTGTCTGTAGAAGATATTCTTGTATTTAAAGCAGGTGGTGTTGGGAAAAAGGTCCAACAAAGAACATACTTGGTCTGGCTTGAGTTCTGTTCATCTGTCATGGGTCTTCTCTGGTTTCAGATTTTCTTACATCTTCAATATCCTTTGCAGTGGTATACAGGTGAGAAGTGATGTGGCATTGTAGGACGCCATTGTCTCTTCTGCCTAATAAGGCTTCTGTCTCCATATTCCTCCATGTACAGGTTAGCTACAGCGGGAGACAATGGTGATCCCATAGTACAGCCAAGTACCTGTTTGTAGATGTTATCCTTGTACACAAAGTAGGTGGTGTGAAGGCAAAGGTCCTGCAAAGAACGTATTTGGTCTTGCTTGAGTTCTGTTCAGCTATCAATCTGGTTCCATGTTTCCATAAAGTGATTGTAAAGGCAGAAGGTGCATTCTATGCATTAAGATAAAAAGTCTTTTGTGTGCAGCAGCCCCCCAACCCCCCTAATGCTTACCTGAGCCCCATCTCTTCCAGCAATGTCCATGAGTCCCTTGACCGTCCACAGCACCGGCGCCATTGGCTCCCGCTGCTGTCAATCAAAGTTAGTTAGTCAATCAGGAGAGAGAGGGGGTGTGCCGAACCAAAGCTCTGTGTCTGAATGGACACATGGAACTGCAGCTCGGCTCGGCTGCTCCCATAACAAGCTGCTTGCTGTGGGGGCACTAGACAGGAGGGAGGGGCCAGGAGCAGGAAAGAGGGACCCCGAGAAGAGGAGAATCAGGGCCACTCTGTGCAAAACTACTGCGCAGAACAGGTAAGTATAACATGTTTGTTATTTTAAAAAAAACAAAGCTTTACAATCACTTCAAGTTCTCAGTAGCCTCTGCAGTCGGTATACCGGTAAAAAGTTATTAAACATCATAGGACACCATTGTCTCTTCTAGCCGTACCAAGGTGGTTCTCAAACCCTCACACCTCCCATCATGTTCTTGGACTACTAACATCTGCCTAGACACAACTTCTTAAAGATTAAAGGAAGAAATCAAGTTAAAGCGGACTTCCACCCAAAAGTGGAACTTCTGCTTAATCCACTCCTCGCCCCCTTACATGCCACATTTGGCATGTATTTTTTGGGGGGGGGGGAGTGGGGGCTCCAGTAGGAGTGGGACTTCCTGTCCCACTTCCTCCTTCCACCCAGGGACCGCTTAGGCGACTCGTCATATTGGCTAACGCGGCCCCTCCATGATTTTTTTCTTTATCTCTACACAGGTGAGATCCAAGTGACCTCCATTGCCTATGACACTGCACATCTTCCATGTTCGTTTCATTTTATACAAGGATTGGAACACCTACTCGTTGTCTGGGAGATGGAAAAAGATGGAAAAAGCATGCAGGTCTACAAGTCTGTGAATGGTCAGAATGACCTTTCCAATCAGGATTCTCAATTCAGAGGACGCACAGTTTTTTCAGGAGACATCTCACAGGGGAAGCTGGACCTGACCCTGGTGGGAGTCACCCGGAACGATGACGCGATTTATTACTGCCGAGCTGCCAATAAAATAAATCATGGAGACAATGTGGTGGTATTATCGGTCATCGGTAAGTTCTTTCTCTGTACGTTTTGTGATATTAGATTTGCCCAAAAATATTGAGATCTTCCAGGTATGGCCATTGTGCCAGGCGGGGCATCACACTCATGACTGTTCTGGTTTCCTTATTCACTAATTCTCTTTCTTTTTCTCTTCATCTTTCTCTTCCTAATTCCCTTTCTCTTCCCTAATTCCCTTCCTCTTCCCTAATTATTGTTCTCTTTCCTAATTCTCTTCCTTTTCCCTAATTCTTGTTCTCTTTCCTAATTCTCTTCCTCTTCCCTAATTCTTGTTCTCTTTCCTAATTCTCTTTCACTTCATTTTCCCTAATTCTTGTTCTCTTTCCTAATTCTCTTCCTCTTCCCTAATTCTTGTTCTCTTTCCTAATTCTCTTTCACTTCATTTTCCCTAATTCTTGTTCTCTTTCCTAATCCTCTTCCTCTTCCTCTTCCCTAATTCTTGTTCTCTTTCCTAATTCTCTTCCTCTTCCCTAATTCTTGTTCTCTTTTCTAATTCACTTCATCTTTCTCTTTCCTAATTCTCTTCGTCTTTCTCTTTCTCTTTCCTAATTCCTAATCGTCTTTCTCTTTCTCTTCCCTAATTCTCTTTCTCTTCCCTAATTCTCTTTCTCTTTCCTAATTATTTTCCTCTTCCCTAACTATTTTCCTCTTCCTCTTCCCTGATTCTCTTTCTCTTGCCTAATCCTCTTTTTCTTTATCTTTCTCTCTTCCTAATTCTCTTTCTCTTTCCTAATTCTCGTTCTCTTCCCTAATTCTCGTTCTCTTTCCTAATTCTCTTTCTCCTTCTCTTCCCTAATTCTCGTTTTCTTTTCTAATTCTCTTTCTTTTCCTCTTTCTCTTTCCTAATTCTCTTCATCTTTCACTTTCTCTTCCTAATTCCCTTTCTCTTTCTCTTCCTCTTCCCTAATTCTCTTCCTCTCTTTCTCTTCCCTAATTCTCTTCCTCTCTTTCTCTTCCCTAATTCTCTTCCTCTCTTTCTCTTCCCTAATTCTCGTTCTCTTTCCTAATTCTCTTTCTATTCCTATTCCCTAATTCTTTTTCTCTTTCTCTTTCCTAATTCTCTTGATTTTTCTCTTTCTCTTCTTGACTAATTCTCTTCCTCTCTTTCTCTTCCCTTATTCTCGTTCTCTTTCCTAATTCTCTTTCTCTTCCTCTTCTCTAATTCTTTTCCTCTTTCTCTTTCCTAATTCTCTTCATCTTTCTTTCTCTTCCCTAATTCCCTTCCTCTTCCCCAATTCTTGTTCTCTTTCCTAATTCTCGTCCTCTTCCCTAATTCTTGTTCTCTTTCCTAATTCTTTTCCTCTTCCCTAATTCTGGTTCTCTTTCCTAATTCTCTTTCACTTCATCTTCCCTAATTCTTGTTCTCTTTCCTAATTCTCTTCCTCTTCCTCTTCCCTAATTCTTGTTCTCTTTCCTAATTCTCTTCCTCTTCCCTAATTCTTGTTCTCTTTCCTAATTCTCTTCCTCTTCCCTAATTCTTGTTCTCTTTCCTAATTCTCTTCATCTTTCTCTTTCCTAATTCTCTTCATCTTTCTCTTTCCTAATTCTCTTCGTCTTTCTCTTTCTCTTTCCTAATTCTCTTTCTCTTTCCTAATTCCTAATCGTCTTTCTCTTTCTCTTCCCTAATTCTCTTTCTCTTCCCTAATTCTCTTTCTCTTTCCTAATTCTTTTCCTCTTCCCTAACTAATTTCCTCTTCCTGTTCCCTGATTCTCTTTCTCTTGCCTAATCCTCTTTTTGTTTATCTTTCTCTCTTCCTAATTCTCTTTCTCTTTCCTAATTCTCTTTCTCTTTCCTAATTCTCTTTCTCTTTCCTAATTCTCGTTCTCTTTCCTAATTCTCGTTCTCTTTCCTAATTCTCGTTCTCTTTCCTAATTCTCGTTCTCTTCCCTAATTCTCGTTCTCTTTCCTAATTCTCTTTCTCTTCCTCTTTCTCAATGTTTTCCTCTTTCTCTTTCCTAATTCTCTTAATTTTTCTCTTTCTCTTTCCTAATTCTCTTCGTCTTCCCTAATTCTTTTCCTCTTCCTCTTCCCTAATTCTTTTCCTCTTCCCTAATTCTCTTTCTCTTCCCTAATTCTCTTTTTTGCTGTGTACACACGGTCGGAATTTCCAACAGAAAAAGTCCAATGGGAGCTTTCCATCGGATATTCCGACCGTGTGTATGCCCCATCGGACTTTTTCTGTCGGAAATGTCAGGTTCTCTATTTTTCCATCGGAAATTCCGACGGAGGTTTGTTTGTTGAAAAGTCCAACCGTGTGTATGCGGCATTTCTTTTTCTCTCCCTTAATTCTCTTCCTTAATTCTCTTCCTCTTTTTCCTCTTTCTATTTCTCATGCTCTTCCTCTTCCCTTAATTCTCTTCCTCTTCCTCTCTCTTCCTCTTCCTCTGTCTCTTCTTCCCCTTTTTTCTCTTTTCCACTCTTCTCTTTAGCAGTGAAAAACAAGTAACTTCCATCCAAGGCTTTTCACACTGGCATTTGACCTTTTTACAGAAAACATTGTAGCTTGTCCTTTGACTCTCTAGTTTTTAATTTTGGGTTCTGTACTGTTTATGTAGCTTTGATCGACAGGCATTTTGAGTGATTCTAGCCTTCGATGTGATTTTACGAATTACCTGTCTATGTTCTTTGATTGGTATAGACTGCATCTGCAGTACCGGAGGAGCTTACACTCTATTGTCCCACCACAGTCACACACTATTATGTTTTTTATTATTACTTTTACTTGTATTACTTTTATTATTACTACTATTAATAATTTTATAAATGTTTATAGCTCTGACTAATGTCCCCCCCCCCCACAGTCACACACTATTATTATTATTATTATAAAATTTTATAGCTCTGACCACAGCGCTGTACAGAGAACACTGAGCCAGTCACATCAGTCTCTGTACCAGAGGAGCTTACACTCTAATGTCCCCTCCCCCACAGTCACACATTATTATGCATTTATAAAGCTCTGACATATACCGCAGTGCTGTACAGAGATCACGTGGTTACTGCTTCCATATTGAGGTTGCTCCCTCTGCTCTCTATACAGCTCTGCCGCCACTGATGGTCCAGAAAGCGGTTGAAGATGATGTCACTCTGGTGCCAAAGTTTTCCGGGGTCCCAACAGAAATAAACTGGAAGCTGAACAATAACAAACTGGTGGATATGGAGTTGGAACCACTAGAGCGCCATTTTTATCGCCTGGCAGACAGAGCTGACTTACATCGTAACGGATCCCTGACCATAAGAAAGCTGACTAAGGAGGACTCGGGGGCCTACAAGTCGGAGGTCATTGTGAATAATTTTATCCAGGAAACTGAAATACGGCTCGCTGTACTCGGTAAGTCTGTGTGAAGGTAAAATGACAATGATGTAAAAAGATTGTGGGAAGTCCTAGGCTCTGCACAATATTTGCACGTGTGAGCGCAACACGGACACAATATCCCCTCCACGCTCCCCATTGGTCCCGGCTGTATGCCTGCTCCCTGGACATCAAGATAAACAGTGTACCAGTCACGGAATTACCTCCTATGCTGTGCTGGGGTTACCATATTCTACCCTATCATCTCTTCCCCCTTGATGTCCTACCGACCCAATATTTGGAGGTACATCAGTTCCAGGGACACGATCTGGGCACCTTGGTTGGGATAACCAGTTGCTACCCTCCACTACCCTTCAATCAAATGTGCTTCAGCCAAAGTTTTTTACCGTCATATACAAAGGTGTTTTAAAGGACCTAATACATGCCCTAAAGGCATGTTTAGGCAACAACGCTGTATATACCATACTTTATCATTAACGGTCTGCTCCACAAACCTGTGCGGAGACCTGTTTAACCTACCTCTATGCTCCTGATGAAGCGTCCTGTACGCGAAACATGTCAAGAGTAAAAGCAATACTTACCATTCCACATACCAAACTCAGTTTCAATGATTAAACGTTTATATACACCCTTCTGTGCTATATGATCTCATGTCATGAGTATATTTGCATAAGTATAAGCTGTTTTGTAATACTCTTTATAATATATACTACGTTAGTATGCCGATGTTGTACTGTTTTCACAAAATTATGTATATTCTCTTTCATATACTTTTTTTTATGAATAAATATTTATAGATTTTTTACATTCATTACTTGTACCGCTCCAAAGTCCATTCTAGTAGTCCAGACTAATTTCCATTTCCATATGTGAAAGAAAGCCGACTTCCATGGTGCCCCATATCTATGTGACACCGGTGTGAGGGTGTTAGAATGGGTCCTTGTTTTTATATTACTGTCTGAGGTTATGATTTTTGCTTACAGATCGAGTTTCCAAACCAACCATCACTGACAGCAGCACCGATCAGCAGATTATCCTGCATTGTGTGTCCTCCACAATTAATTTAACCTACAAATGGCTGGTCAATGGAATTGAAACTGAGACTACTGACCAGGAATACACTGAACTCCGACCAAAAGAGGACGTGATAGTGAGCTGCACTGTGAACAACAATGTGTCTGAAAATAGCCAATCCAGAACAATCCCTTCAGGGAAGTCAGGTGAGACACAGAGGCGAATAAAAAAATGCATATCTAACCACTTCCGGACCGCCGCACGACTATATACGTGAGCACCTTGAAGAGCAGTGGTTCTCAACCTTACTAGTGCCATGACCCCTTGCTAATATTTCCCAAGTTGTGGGGACCCCTAACAGTATAGTTATTTTAGTAGCGTGGGTTGTCAGCAGCCAAGGCAAGACAAGTCATTTGCGCCCCTAACACGCGGACATTTAGCGCTCCCCGAGTCCCTTCCACACGTACAGTATTAAAACCCCTTATGGTACATTTTTCGAATGTTCCGCTCTTTCTTTTTTACTCCTTTTCTTTCCCTTGTATCTCTTTCCTAATTTCTTGTTTTTCCCCCTCATCCCTCTCTCTAGCCGTATTTCTTGTTCTTTCTCTCCCTTTTTTCCTCTCCCTTACATGTATTCTCTAATTGTATTCCTTCTCTTACTCCTTGGTGGGAGAGTTGGGATTAGTAGCAGTGCTGACGGGGGGGTTAGGATTAGTTGCAGTGCTGGTGGGGAGTTGGCATGAGTGGCAGTGCTGGTGGGGAGTTTGGATGAGTGGCAGTGCTGGTGGGGAGTTGGGATGAGTGGTAGTGCTGGTGGGGAGTTGGGATGAGTGGTAGTGTTGGGGGGAGTTGGGATGAGTATCAGTGCTGGCGGGGAGTTGGGATCATAGGTAGTGCTGGCGGGGAGTTGGGATCAGTGGTAGTGCTGGCGGGGAGTTGGGATCAGTGGTAGTGCTGGCGGGGAGTTGGGATCAGTGGCAGTGCTGGCGGGGAGTTGGGATCAGTGGCAATGCTGGCGGGGAGTTGGGATCAGTGGCAGTGCTGGCGGGGAGTTGGGATGAGTGGTAGTGCTGGCGGAGAGTTGGGATCAGTGGCAGTGCTGGCGGGGAGTTGGGATCAGTGGCAGTGCTGGGGAGGAGTTGGAATCAGTGGCAGTGCTGGCGGGGAGTTGGGATCAGTGGCAGTGCTGGCGAGGAGTTGGAATCAGTGGCAGTGCTGGCGCGGAGTTGGGATAAGTGGCAGTGGCTGGCAGGAGTTGGCATCAGTGGCAGTGCTGGTGGAGAGTTGGGATCAGTGGCAGTGCTGGCGGGGAGTTGGGATCAGTGGCAGTGCTGGGTGGAGTTCTGACCAGCCAACTTAGGTGCTCTTGATTAAGGTCATCTGTTCTGAGATCTGAGAACTGTAGTGGGGACTTTTAATGGCAAATCTAATCACAGGTAGATAGGTTCTTCTCCAGCCCCTCCCAATTCACATTCCTCACCAGTCAGCTGACCTCTAGTCTCTGCCCCCCACCCATTCCGTGAACTGAATGAGCGGCTGCAAAGAGGCTGAGTGGGCGGCCGCAGGCTCCAGGGACAGCCCTGCTGGGCGGCCACGAAAAGACTGGTGCGGGCTTCAGGAACAGCACAATGTTTCGGTGACCCCTGGCAAATCGCATTTCGACCCCCAAGTTGAGAATCACAGTTGAAGAGGGATATCTTGGTTATGGCAGCAGCTATCTACTATAACCCACGTACCCATCTCCTCAGGCGGCGGTCCGGTTTCCGATAATGGTGGTCTCTGCGGCGGAACCCTGCCCGTTTTTTTATCGGTGTCTGTGTCCCTGTTAGGGAGAATTGGTCTCTCTAATTGTCCTGATTGCCAATGTCACTGGAAAGTGACAGTGATGGGAAAATTAAACATTTGGAGTTGCTAGCAGAAGAGAAATAGAGGAGAAATATTCTAATAGGGACACCTCTTTCTGTGATGACTGTCTAATGCCGCGCACACACGACCGTTTTTCATAACGTGAAAAATGCAATTTTTTTTAAATGTCATGAAAAACGGTCGTGTGTGGGCTTTAACGACGGGAAAAAAAAAACGCGCATGCTCAGAAGCAAGTTATGAGACGGGAGCGCTCGTTCTGGTAAAACTAGCATTTGTAATGGAGATCGCACATTCATCACGCTGTAACGGACTGAAAAGCGCCAATCGTCTCTCACCAAACTTTTACTAACACGAAATCAACAAAAACAGCCCAAAGGGTGGCGCCATCCGTGTTGTACGTCACCGCGCTTTGCTCCAGATTTTTTTGCACGATCGTGTGTGTGCAAGGCAGGCTTGACAAGAATCACGTCAAGAAAAATGTGTTTTCTTTTTAGGACATGAAAAACGGCCGTGTGTACGTGGCATAAGTCTGGTCATATGCAGTGGCGGCTGGTGCTCAAAATTTTTTGGGGGGGCGCAAACAAACGAAAAAAAAATTGCAGCCTCACTGTGCCCATCAATTGCAACCACTGTGCCCATCAAAGGCAGCCACTGTGCCATCAATTGTCGCCACTGTGCCCATCAATTGTCGCCACTGTGCCCATCAATTGTCACCACTGTGCCATCAATTGTCACCACTGTGCCCATCAATTGTCACCACTGTGCCCATCAATTGTCACCACTGTGCCCATCAATTGTCGCCACTGTGTCCAGCAATTGTCGCCACTGTGCCCAGCAATATTGTAGCCACTGTGCCCATAAATTTTTGCCACTGTGCCCATAAATTTTCGCCACTGTGCCCAGCAATATTGTAGCCACTGTGCCCAGCAATATTGTAGCCACTGTGCCCATCAACTTTCGCCACTGTGCCCAGCAATATTGTAGCCACTGTGCCCAGCAATATTGTAGCCACTGTGCCCAGCAATATTGTAGCCACTGTGCCCATCAATTTTCGCCACTGTGCCCAGCAATTGTAGCCACTGTGCCCAGCAATTGTCGCCACTGTTCCCTGTAAAATGCCCCCCCCCCGCCTGGCACTTACCTTTCTGGGGTCAGCCATCCTGCTTCTACCGTCCCTCGATGTCTTCTCCCGCCTTTGATGACGCTTCAGCCAATTCCAGAACCGGTGAACCTGATTGGCTGAGACGCCTGTCAATCTTATCCAAGAAACGCACCCCCCGTGCGTCCCCTGGATAAGAATCTGGAAGCCGGAGGGCTGTAATCGGAAAGCCTATCAGAGCCGCTGGCTCTGATAGGCACTTCCACAGCCAACCAGCTGCCGTTATTCAGATGGCCGGTGCTCACCAGGGGGCCGGCCATCTGAATAGTCGGCGGCAGCGACAATACATAGCTTCATGCAATGCAAGAATCTATGTGATGTATTCAGTGTCGGGGCGGGAGCTAGAGGGGGCGGCGCTCCGGCGCCCTCTATGGACGCACCGCCACTGGTCATATGGTAGATTTTTATTTGCACAATCATTTAGATAAATCATTCATCAGAGCGTTCGATATTACCATTATGAACTCTATGAAAGCTAAGCTATGATTATTTTGGTTTAATTGCCATGCCGGGGCTTTCAATTCTACATTTGATTTTAAGAATTTACCCCCCTTTCTGACCAGAGCACTTTTCGCGATTCGGCACTGCGTCGCTTTAACTGACAATTGCGCGGTCGTGCGCCGTCGCTCCCAAACAAAATTGGCGTCCTTTTTTTCCCACAAATAGAGCTTTTTTTTGGTGGTATTTGATCACCTCTGCGGTTTTTATTTTTTGCTCTATAAACAAAAATAGAGCGACAATTTTGAAAAAATAAGCAATATTTTTTACTTTTTGCTATAATAAATATCCCCCAAAAATATATAAAAAAATAAATTTTCCTCAGTTTAGGCCGATACGTATTCTTCTACTTATTTTTTGGGGGAAAAAATCGCAATAAGCGTTTATTGATTGGTTTGCGCAAAAGTTATAGCGTCTACAAAATAGGGGATAGATTTATGGCATTTTTATTATTATATATTTTTTTTATACTAGTAATGGCGGCGATCTGCGTTTTTTTTTTTTTTTTTTTTTTTTTTATCATGACTGCAATATTGCGGCGTACACATCAGACACTCTTGATGCTATTTTGGGACCATTGTCATTTATACAGCGATCAGTGCTATAAAAATGCACTGATTACTGGGTAAATGACACTGGCAGTGAAGGGGTTAACCACTAGGGGGGCGAGGAAGGGGTTAAGTGTGTCCTAGGGAGTGATTCTAACTTTGGGGGCTGGGCTACCACTGACACGACAGTAATCACTGCTCCCGATGACAGGGAGCAGTAGATTTCTGTCATGTTGCTAGGCAGAACAGGGAAATGCCTTGTTTTATAAAAAAAAAAAAAATAAAAAAAAAATATTTGTATTAGTGTTATAAACAAACACATGAAAAAAAAATGGTTACAACAAACCCACAGAGCAAAAAAAAAAAACGTACATAAAAACATTAGGAAGGCTGCCCGCAGTTTCAAATGTGCGTGACGGGAAAAGCCTTGTTTACATAGGCATCTCCTCGTTCTGCCTAGGGTGACCAGGTGTCCCGGATTGCCCGGGACAGTCCCGCATTTTGCAGGTCTGTCCCGGGCACCTTCCTTACAGGACAATACAGTGTCCAGGAATAAAACTTACACAGCCCCCCCCCCCCCCCCCGGGCCAAACTGATTCCCCCAAAAAAGGCCACCACATCACCGCTTTACTCACTGACAGTACTTGTCCTGGCCGGGAATGCCTGGAGGAGCACAGTCCCCGCCCCCTGCTTGTGATTGGAGAAATCATAAATCCCGCCTCTTGTGTCCAATCACTGTGCTGTGATTCGTTACAGCACAAGCTGATTTTTGGGAAGGGGGGGGTGTCCCCGAATGGTAGTTTGGAAATGTGGTCACCCTAGTTCTGCCACTCCGGCCACACGGTCACGGCGCACACGCGCCCACTAGGCGGCAGTTTCAAAGCAACGTACAGGTACGTTGCTTTGCCTGTTCATGCCATTCTGCCAACTTAAATGTATATTAGGCAGTCGGCAAGTGGTTAAAGTTGAGTTACCCTTTAAATAGCCTAAAGGGGCAGACTGTAGGCTGGACTAATGAGGCAGGTAATGGTAACCAGGTGAGTCACTGTGGTAACGAGTGGTTGGTAATTAAAGTGGTTGTAAACCCTTACAGACCACTTTGACCTACAGGTCAGCCCCTAGATTAAGGCTTACCTGTAGGTGCAAGAAATATCTCCTTAACCACTTAAGGACCGCCTCCTGCATATATACGTCGGCAGAATAGCACAGCTGGGCACATCCACGTACAGGTACGTCCTCTGTTAGTGCCCAGCCGTGGGTTGCTGGCGCGCGCCCGTGACCTGGTCCGAAGCTCCGTGACCAGGACTCGCAGACCCGATCGCCGCTGGAGTCCCGCGATCGGTCCCCGGAGCTGAAGAATGGGGAGAGGTGAGTGTAAACACTGCTTCCCCGTTCTTCACTGTGGCGCCGTCATCGATCGTGTGTTCCCTGATATAGAGAATCACAATCAATGACGTCACACCTACAGCCACACCCCCTACAGTTAGAAAAACATATGAGGTCACACATAACCCCTTCAGCGCCCCCTTGTGGTTAACTCCCAAACTGTAATTGTCATTTTCACAATAATCAGTGCATTTTAAGTGCATTTTTTGCTGTGAAAATGACAATGGTCCCAAAAATGTGTCAAAATTGTCCGAAGTGTCCGCCATAATGTCGCAGTCACGAAAAAAATCGCTGATCGCCGCCATTAGTAGTAAAAAAAAAGAGTTGATAAAAATGCAATAAAACAATCCCCTATTTTGTAAATGCTATAAATTTTGCGCAAACCAACCGATAAACGCTAATTGCGATTTTTTTTACCAAAAATAGGTAGAAGAATACGTATTGGCCTAAACCGAGGAAAAAAAATGTTTTTTATATATATTTTTGGGGGATATTTATTACAGCAAAAAGTAAAAAATATTGAATTTTTTTCAAAATTGTCGCTCATTTCTGGTTTATAGCGCAAACAAAAGCTCTATTTGTGGGAAAAAAACGATTTTGTTTGGGAGCCACGTCGCACGACCGCGCAATTGTCAGTTAAAGTGACGCAGTGCCGAATCGCAAAAAGTGGCCTGGTCTTTTAGCAACAAAATGGTCCGGGGCTTAAGTGGTTAACCTATACGGTTAAGGAGATATTTGCAGAAAAGACTGCACCGATGTCTACAGCGCATGCGCGCCGTAGACAACAATGCAGGAGCGTGCCGCAGTGAAAGGCGATCATGCCGTCACTGCCGACTCCAGCGTGCATGCACGGGAGTGACGTCGTCGCTGCTCCAGCCTGTCACAGCACCAGAGCAGGGATACCCAGAAGAAGTCACTCCGGGTATCATGGCGGAGGAGAGGAACGAGGGCCACTATGGGGGCTTTGATCTCAAGTAATTCATAATGAGCTAGTATGCTATGTATACTAGCTCACTATGCCTTTCTCTTACAGGGTTTTTTTAAGGAAAACTTTTAGAGGGTTTACTTCCTCTTTTAGTCCCCTTTACACTGGGGCGGGAGGTGCGGTGGCGGTATTTTTAGCGGCACTATACCGTTGGAATTGCGCGGTATTCGGCCGCTAGCGGTGCGGTTTAAACCCCCGCTAGCGCCCAAAAAAGGGTTAATACCGCCGGCAATGCGCCTCTGCAGAGACGCATTGCCAGCGGTATAGCCGCGGTGTCCCATTGTTTTCAATGGGAAGGAGTGGTGGAGGAGTGGTAAACACACCGCTCCAAAGATGCTGCTGGCAGGACTTTTGGAGCAGTCCCGCCAGCGCATCGCTTTCACACCGAGACTGCAGGGCAGGAGTTTTTCAGACGGTACTCAGGCGCTATTTTTAGCGCTAAAATGCCTGAAAAACTCCTCAGTGTGCAAAAAGGGGTCTAACTGACAGCTGAGCAGCCTCTGTGCACTGAAAGAAAAGAGCTGCTAGTTATAGCAGGAGCCCAGCCCTGACAATGGGGGACTTTGCTTTGAATATTAGAAATTAATTAACTAGTTTTTGGGGTTTGTGGTGCTCGGGTACAGCGAAGATCCTCTTTAATGTGAAATTTAGATCCAGGGTCGCCATCAGGGGGGAACAGGCATTACACCTGTAAGGGGCCCGGCTGGCCCCCTTCCCGTGTTTTTTTTTTTTTTTTTTTTGCATTACACCTTTAAGGGGGTCGATGGTCCCCAGTGCCCCTTACAAGCCCGGCTGGCGCCCCTCCTGTTTTTTTATTTTTTATTATTAATTTATTTATTTTTTGCATTACACCTGTAAGGGGCCCAATGATCCCCAGGGCCCCTTACAGGCCCGGCCGGCCCCCCTCTCATTTTATTTTTTGCATTACACCTATAAGGGGCCCAATGATCCCCAGGGCCCCTTACAGGCCCGGTCGGCCCCCCTCCCATTTTATTTTTTGCATTACACCTATAAGGGGCCCAGTGATCCCCAGGGCCCCTTACAGGCCCGGCCGGCCCCCCTCCCATTTTATTTTTTGCATTACACCTATAAGGGGCCCAGTGATCCCCAGGGCCCCTTACAGGCCCGGCCGCCCCCCCTCCCATTTTATTTTTTGCATTACACCTATAAGGGGCCCAGTGATCCCCAGGGCCCCTTACAGGCCCGGCCGGCCCCCCTCCCATTTTATTTTTTGCATTACACCTATAAGGGGCCCAATGATCCCCCAGGGCCCCTTACAGGCCCGGCCGGCCCCCCTCCCATTTTATTTTTTGCATTACACCTATAAGGGGCCCAGTGATCCCCCAGGGCCCCTTACAGGCCCGGCCGGCCCCCCTCCCATTTTATTTTTTGCATTACACCTATAAGGGGCCCAGTGATCCCCAGGGCCCCTTACAGGCCCGGCCGGCCCCCCTCCCATTTTATTTTTTGCATTACACCTATAAGGGGCCCAGTGATCCCCAGGGCCCCTTACAGGCCCGGCCGGCCCCCCTCCCATTTTATTTTTTGCATTACACCTATAAGGGGCCCAATGATCCCCAGGGCCCCTTACAGGCCCGGCCGGCCCCCCTCCCATTTTATTTTTTGCATTAAACCTATAAGGGGCCCAATGATCCCCAGGGCCCCCTACAGTCCCGGCCGGCCCCCCTCCCATTTTATTTTTTGCATTACACCTGTAAGGGGCCCTGTCTAAAGCTGCGTAAGTGGTTCCAAAATTTGTGATGGCTGCCCTGTTTAGATCTTTTTTCTGGCCTTGAAGGGAGGCAATCACAACCAAGTTGGAGGACTTTTCCCATTGCTTCCCCCACATCTCATCTCCAGTATAGTAGCGGGGGTTGAATGATGACCACCTGTGCGGTCTGTGACCACCTTTTGTGATCTTTTGCGGCTCCTCGCGCCTCCAGATTTTTTTCTGTTTTGTGTTATTAGTAGTATATGGTGAGTGATCAATGACTGACTGTGAGGTCTAACACCAATATCCTTTTCTGGTTTCTTTTACAGAGTATGGAAGACTTCATTTCATTTGCATTGCTATTATTATTTCTGCTACTCTTCTTCTTATTATTATTCTTATGGTCTTCATCCGAGTGTTTTGGTTTAAACGTAAGTACAGTGAACTTCAGTCAGTATAAATAAATAGAAATTCGTTTTGTGTGTGTGTGTGTGTGTGTGTGTGTATTGGACATGTGCACAACAAAAAAAAATTGTTTCATTACTTTTGTTTCGTCTCGTTTCGGTAGATTCATAAAGATTCGTAATTTCGTAAGACGCGAGTTTTCATATTCGGACCCCGTTCGCATTGTCGTAACTAGGGTTGTCCCGATACCACTTTTTTAGGACTGAGTACAAGTACCGATACTTTTTTTCAAGTACTCGCAGATACCGAATACCAATACTTTTTTTTTAAATGTGTCCCCAAATGCAGCCATGTCCCCCACAAATGCAGCCATGTCCCCCACAGATGCAGCCATGTACCCCCCCCCCCATATCCAGCCATGTCTCCCCCCATATCCAGCCATGTCCCCCCCCATATCCAGCCATGTCTCTCCCCATATCCAGCCATGTCCCCCCCCCATATCCAGCCATGTCTCTCCCCATATCCAGCCATGTCCCCCACATATGCAGCCATGTCCCCCAACAAATGCAGCCATGTCCCCCCACAGATGCAGCCATGTCCCCCCCATATGCAGCCATGTCCCCCCACAGATGCAGCCATGTCCCCCCACAGATGCAGCCATGTCTCCCCCCATATCCAGCCATGTC
This sequence comes from Rana temporaria, assembly GCF_905171775.1. Classification (NCBI taxonomy): domain Eukaryota; kingdom Metazoa; phylum Chordata; class Amphibia; order Anura; family Ranidae; genus Rana; species Rana temporaria. The sequence continues at coordinate 540,620,364 of NC_053490.1, read as the reverse complement.
TCCCCCCATATCCAGCCATATCCCCCCATATGCAGCCATGTCCCCCCCCCATATCCAGCCATGTCCCCCCATATCTAGCCATGTCCCCCCCCCCATGCAGCCATGTCTCCCCCCATATCCAGCCATGTCCCCCATATGCAGCCATGTCTCCCCCCCATATGCAGCCATGTCTCCCCCCATATGCAGCCATGTCTCCCCCCATATCCAGCCATGTCCCCCCCCCATACAGCCATGTCCCCCCATATGCAGCCATGTCTCCCCCCCATATCCAGCCATGTCCCCCATATGCAGCCATATCTCCCCCCATATCCAGCCATGTCCCCCATATGCAGCCATGTCTCCCCCCATATGCAGCCATGTCTCCCCCCATATCCAGCCATGTCCCCCATATCCAGCCATGTCCCCCATATGCAGCCATGTCTCCCCCATATGCAGCCATGTCTCTCCCCATATCCAGCCATGTCCCCCATATGCAGCAATGTCTCCCCCCATATCTAGCCATGTCCCCCCCTATGCAGCCATGTCTCCCCCCCCCATATGCAGCCATGTCCCCCCCATATCCAGCCATGTCCCCCTTACCTGCATCCCGCTGCCGCCGACTGGTTAATACGTGCGGGGAACATTACAGCTTTCATTTGAATAGCTGTAATGATTTGCGCCGTGCTGCGTATAGACACTCCCCCTTGCTCGGGATTGGACAGTTCACCCGAGCAAGGTACTCCCGCAAATGCTCGGAATCGGTCCCGATACCGATACTAGTATCGGTATCGGGACAACCCTAGTCGTAACAGTTTTATTTTCTTTGATACGGAATGATTCGTAATTCTGTCCAATTTATTTATTTTCTTTGATTCTAAAATTCGTAATTTTGTTAGATAATAATTTTTGTTTATTCGGCACGCTGCTCGTAATTTCTTTATTGTTACTTTTTTGAGATTTGCCTTTTGCGTTGATTCGTGTCTACTACCGTGCTTCGAATGGATTCGTACTTTCATAAATACATTGCGGTCATTCGCAATCTCGTATTTTAGTTTCGCTTTCAACACGCGGCTATAGCCTCCGCCCCCTGTGCGCCATTTTGAGAGTGTGTATCTTGCTTAGTTTCTAATAAGTCCTGTACTTACTATTAGTCCACTCCCTCAGTCACGAGACCGGACTCCTCAACTGAATCTAAAAAGATTCAGGAATGCATTGTGACTCAGACACAAAAGAGATAAGCGGATTGGCTAAGATATTGAGTGAGTGAGTAACTTGTATAGCGCAACAAATGCGAACTTAATCGCCTCAAGGCGCTTAGCATCCAGAGTCGTACAGGTCCTTCAAAAGAGGTGGGTCTTTAGTTTTTTCCTAAATGCCCGATGGTTTTCCTCCAAGCGGATGGTGGGTGGGTAGAGCATTCCAGAGCCGTGGTCCTTGGACTGCAAATCTACGTTCTCCCTTAGATTTGTAGCGGGATTTAGGGATTTGGAGAAGGTTTTGGTTGGTTGACCGGAGCCTGCGATTGGTGACGTAGGGTTTTATGTTCTCGCTGAAGTATTGAGGAGCTTTACCCTGTATACATTTGTGGGTGAGGCAGAGTGTCTTGAATGTCACCCTGTCCTGTACGGGCAGCCAGTGGAGGGACCTCAAGACCGGGGAGACTGATTCCCACGGCTTTTTACCCGTTATCAGTCTGGCTGCCGCGTTCTGGACGACTTGTAGACGTGAAATCTGATATTTCGGTAGTCCTAAGTAGAGGGAGTTTGCGTTGTCGAGTCGTGAGTTGATGATCGTTCCCACCACTACTGCTGTGTCCTCTTCCGGGATGAAGGGGATGAGTCTACGTAGCATTAAAGTGGATGTAAAGCCGCTCTCATCCTTTCTAATCTCCTGCCATAGTGCTGATCTATACGGATATAGACGCCTCCTGCATGTATCCTTACCTGTCAGATGTCTCCCCTCTGTCTGTTATGAGACCTGAAAACTGAAGATTCTGTGGGTGGGTCTGTTGTCTGGAGCTCGGTGGGTGGAGTCGTGATGTCAGTAGACTGCCCCGCCCTCCTCTACACTCCCCTTGTCAGCATGCATTTTTTCCTGTGTATTCCTTACACTAAATTCTGCTATGATCACCAACATCCAGTCAAAATCCAGAAAAGTTACCACATGACTTCAGAAAAGGAGTGGGGGGTGGGAATTAAAAAAATAATTTAATAATTTATGGTGTCTTCACTTTCGGTGGTGGATTTTCTCAAATTGTGAATTACGGAAGGATTCATTTCAATTGTGTTTTTTCTTTGGACTTCCATGAACTCATGATTTTTCACAGCTGTTATTACTTCAAATATTTTTTTCACTTGCTATAGTTCATATAGTTTTTTTCAATTTATTATAGCGCAACTACATTTTTTCTATTGTCTATTTGTTGTGTATATCGCTTTTTAGTTGCAGCTTCATATTGGTGTTCACTTAGCGCGGTAATTTTTCCCAAATTAAAAAATAATTCCCGTCTCCAGGCTAGTGCATGAGATGATATGTAAATAACCTGTCACTCAGAGCCAGGGGGCGGAACGGACTGAGGTTTTTCTCTGCAAGTCCGTTTTATCTCACTGAACAAAAAAAGAGGATTGCTCAGAGATGGATTAACTCTGTGTGGCAAGACTGGGCACAGATGATAGGAAATCCTATACTCTACATTGTGACATTTTTTTTTAGCCAAACAGGAAGTGAGAGGAAATTTATGCAAATTAAGGGAATCCAATGCGCCCCCCCCCCCTCTGTCCCAGGGCCTAAGAACTAGGTTTCCCACTCAAAAATTTCAGGGTGGGTCTTAAACAGAAAGGGGTGTGGCCTTGCCAGGAAGGGGTGGGTCGTATTTAACCACTTAAGACCCGGAGCTTTAGGCTGGGTTCACACTACTACACTACTTTCATCCTATTTTTGCTCTGCTACATTGGTCCTACATTGGTCCTACATCCATCCTACTTTCATGAACAGGATACTACTTTGGTCCGACTTCAATGATATTCAATGGGCCTGAAGTAGGATCAATGTAGGACCAAAAGTAGTACAGGGAGCATTTTCAAAGTCAGACCGACTTGTGTAGGACGCTACAAGACGCTCTCATAGGGAAACATTGAACACAGAGCAAAGTAGGATGAAAGTAGTGTAGTAGTGTGAACCCAGCCTTAGGCAGCTAAAGGACCCAGACAGTTTTTGCGATTCGGCACTGTGTCGCTTTAACTGACAATTGCGCGGTCGTGCGATGTGGCTCCCAAACAAAATTGGCGTCCTTTTTTCCCTCACAAATAGAGATTTCTTTTGGTGGTATTTGATCACCTCTGCGGTTTTTATTTTTTGCGCTATAAACAAAAATAGAGCGACAATTTTGAAAAGAAATGCAATATTTTTTACTTTTTGCCATAATAAACATCCCCCAAAAATATATAAAAAAAAATTTTTTTCCTCAGTTTAGGCCGATACGTATTCTTCTACCTATTTTTGGTTAAAAAAAATCGCAATATGCGTTTATCGGTTGGTTTGCGCAAAATTTATAGCGTTTACAAAATAGGGGATAGTTTTATTGCATTTTTATAAAAAAAAATTACTACTATTGACGGCGATCAGCGATTTTTTTTTGTGACTGCGACATTATGGCGGACACTTCGGACACTTTTGACACATTTTTGGGACCGTTGTCATTTTCACAGCAAAAAATGCATTTGAAATGCATTGTTTACTGTGAAAATGACAATTGCAGTTTGGGAGTTAACCACTAGGGGGCGCTGAAGGGGTTATGTGTGACCTAATATGTGTTTCTAACTGTAGGGGGGGTGTGGCTGTAGGTGTGACGTCATCGATTTTGATTCCCTATATAAGGGAACACACAATCGATCACGGCGCCACAGTGAAGAACGGGGAAGCTGTGTTTACACACACCTCTCCCTGTTCTTCAGCTCCGGGGACCGATCACGGGACTCCAGCGGCGATCGGGTCGGCGAGTCCCGCGGCCGTCACGGAGCTTCGAAACGGGTCGCGTGCACGCACCCGCGCGACCCCACGGCTGGGCTTAAAGGGCAACGTACATATACGTTGATGTGCCCAGCCGTGCCATTCTGCCAACGTAAATCGGTGTGAAGGGGTCCTTAAGTGGTTAAATTGGGGGGTCACAAGTTTATTGCAGCACAAAACTTAAATACCCTACTGATGGCTACCCACCTAATATTGAGTGTGGCCCCCTTTTGCTAAAACAGCCCTCACCCCTTTTCATCGGGGGGCCATTTGGGTAATTTTTGTGGTTTTGGTATGTTAATGATGAACTTGAGATCAAGGTATTTATGTAACAAATTCACTTATAAAGGTTTAAGGCACTTTATATTTTATTATGAATTGATTTTGTTTTCATCTACATTTATTTATTAGTGAGCACTCCGCTAATTTAAACTTATAAGTAGGGTTGTCCCGATACCACTTTTTTAGGACTGAGTACAAGTACCGATACTTTTTTTCAAGTACTCGCCAATACCGATACTTTTTTTCAAGTACTCGCCAATACCGATACTTTTTTTTAAATGTGTCCCCAAATGCAGCCATGTCCCCCCACAAATGCAGCCATGTCCCCCCACATATGCAGCCATGTCCCCCCACATATGCAGCCATGTCCCCCCACATATGCAGCCATGTCCCCCCACATATGCAGCCATGTCCCCCCACATATGCAGCCATGTCCCCCCACATATGCTGCCATGTCCCCCCACATATGCAGCCATGTTCCCCCACATATATCCAGCCATGTCCCCAAACATATGCAGCCATGTCCCCCCTATATGCAGCCATGTCCCCCCACATATGCTGCCATGTCCCCCCACATATGCAGCCATGTCCCCCCACATATGCAGCCATGTCCCCCCACATATGCAGCCATGTCCCCCACATATGCTGCCATGTCCCCCCACATATGCTGCCATGTCCCCCCACATATGCAGTCATGTCCCCCCTATATGCACCCATGTCCCCCCTATATGCAGCCATGTCCCCCATAAATCCAGCCATGTCCCCCCTATATGCAGCCATGTCCCCCCTATATCCAGCCATAAATAGCTGAGGCCGGTGATCTGACGATATGGTTCCGGCTATCGAGATAGTTTCTGCAAGGACTGCGCAGGCACAATCCTTGCTGACGGAAATCGCCGAACCTCCAGGGCAACGTGGAATTTGAGGTAAGTGGCCAGTCGGCCTCACGTCCTCGCTTCGCTCGGATGGCTCGCTCGGCCTCCTGGCTCTTTTTTTTAACATCCTCCAATCCACGGGGATGTTAAGGAATGAGCCTGGATGCCGACCGAGGTTCGGAGATCTCCATCGGCAAGGATTGCGCCTGCGCAGTCCTTACAGGAACCATCTCGATAAAGGAACCATACCGACAAGTCACCGGCAGCATTCATATGTAAATAGCGGCGTCATTCCTATGTAAATAGCTGAGGCTGGCTACATTCATATGTAAATAAAGGCGGCCTTCATATGTATATCACGCCCCTCTGCAGTGAAGAGATGATGTGCTGTAACCTCTGGCAACCAACCAGTGAGCCGTATTACTGTACAGTAATCTCTAGCAACCAGTCAACAAGAAGAAATCATGTGCTGTAACCTCTAGCAACTAATCAGTGAGCCGTAATAATATGCTGTAACCTCTAGCAACCAATCGCAATCACTGCCTGATCGGATACAGTAAACTGATTTTAACTAGTAGCCGACCAGCCACCGTCATTATACGGCGGCAGGTCGGCTCTCCTGGGCGAGAGCCCGTAGCTATACGTCCTATCGTATAGCCGCCACTAGGGGGCGCGTGCGCGCCGCCGGAGGCGCGCGCACGCGCTCCCCGCTCGCCCCCGACTCCCGTGCGTGTGCCCGGCGGGCGCGATCGCCGCCGGGCACACGCGATCGCTCGGTACAGAGCGGGGAACGGGAGCTGTGTGTGTAAACACACAGCTCTCGTTCCTGTCAGCAGGGGAAATGCTGATTTTCTGTTCATACAATGTATGAACAGAAAATCAGTGTTTCCCCAAGTGAGGCCACCCCCCCCCCCCACAGTAAGAACACACCCAGGCATACTTAACCCCTTCCCCGCCCCCTAGTGTTAACCCCTTCACTGCCAGTGGCATTTTTATAGTAATCTAATGCATTTTTATAGCACTGATCGCTATAAAAATGCCAATGGTCCCAAAAATATGTCAAAAGTGTCCGAAGTGTCCGCCATAATGTCGCAATACCGAAAAAAAAATCGCTGATCGCCGCCATTACTAGTAAAAAAAATATTAATAAAAATGCCATAAAAATACCCCCTATTTTGTAAACGCTATAACTTTTGCGCAAACCAATCAATAAACGCTTATTGCGATTTTTTTTACGAAAAATATGTAGAAGAATACGTATCGGCCTATACTGAGGAAAAAAAATGTTTTTTTATATATTTTTGGGGGATATTTATTACAGCAAAAAGTAAAAAATATTCATTTTTTTCAAAATTGTCGCTCTATTTTTGTTTATAGCGCAAAAAATAAAAAACGCAGAGGTGATCAAATACCACCAAAAGAAAGCTCTATTTGTGGGAAAAAAAGGACGCCAATTTTGTTTGGGAGCCACGTCGCACGACCGCGCAATTGTCTGTTAAAGCGACGCAGTCCCGAATCGCAAAAAGTACTCTGGTCTTTAGGCAGCAATATGTTCCGGGGGGTAAGTGGTTAAGTCTAGCTGATATTTATTGTATGTCTCAGAGCAGGTGGAGAGAAAAAATTGCATGGGGGGGGCCCCAAGAATGTTTTTTTGCCCAGGGTGCAATCAAGATTAAAGACGGCCCTGCCTGGAACTAGGTCAGTTCACCAGAACTCAAGGAAGCCCCCAACCTCTGGATGGATCCTAGGGTTCCTGGCTGTTCTAGATTTACTTCACCTTCTCTCTTATAGAGTCAGGGAAACTTTTTGGCTGACTTCTCATAGGGGTGTATCCATTTTTGCAATTCCTTTTTAACGGCGATTACTTGAGCATGGCCACGTACAACCTCCTACTTGTATTGAAGGCCATATTCGGCATTTGCGGTGTGCCAGGGATTTTATGCTACGACCAGGGCCGGATTTGCTCTCCCTGCCGCCCCAAGGCCAGGTTCCACAATGCACCCCCTCCCCGCCAACCGAACGCCCCCCCCCAATCAACGGAGAAATTATTTATTCTTTTTTTTTTTACTTTTTTATCACTTTTTTTTGTATTTGTAGCTTGTCGTTTATTTTTTTTTTATTTTTGTGTAATTTTCTTATTATTTTGAATATTATTTTTCTTATTCTTTACTTTTTAATTACTTTTTTAATTTAATTATTATTATTTTTTTTTATCATTTTTTTTTCACTTAACTTTATTGCTATCACACAGGAGAAAACAATTCCCTGTGTGATAGCAATTGGAGGTGACAGGTTCTCTTTATTGACCCTGTCACCCCCAAAACAGAAGTCCTAGCACTGTGCTAGAACTCCTGTCACAGCTGAGCTGGGAAGAGCACAGCTCTCCCCTCTCACTGTGTACATCGGCGGCAGGGACAGGAGACAGACTCGGCGGCCGGGGGGAGGACGGAGGAGTCCCGAAGGAAGAGCCAGCAGAGAAAGGTATGTGGGGGGAGGGTAGGACAGACAGCAGCACACATTTGACAAGTGATTTTGGCGACATCGCCGCAATCACTTAACGAGCGAGCGGATTCCCCCACTCAATTCTCCCACACAGCAACTTACCGCCCTCAACTGTATGTTACGGCCGTCGGGGGAATCCATGCCACTGCCGCCCCTTGGCGCCCTGCCGCCCCGAGGCCTGGCCTCGGTGGCCTTGTGGGAAATCCGGAGCTGGCTACGACTGCATTCTACTGATTATATTAGTTACACCATGTGAAACAGATTCGAGGTTCATCATTTCGGAACCTCCTACCACAAATAAACTCTCACATCTTAAATATCTTTCCTCTGCAGGACACTGGAAATGTAAGAAGTACGAGAGGGATGTTGTTTTTGTTGTTGTTGAGCCAATTTCCTGTATTGCTTATCCCCCTAGTAATGGAATAAACTTGCCTGACGTTTCAGAAAGTGGCTACATGTGTGATGAAAATAGTGATAAAACACCTATAGAAGGTGAGTATACCTGAACGACAACGCACCTTGCCATCACCCTACAGATATTGGCCCATATTCTCATAGAAGTTACGATGGAGTATCTCAGGATAAGGAAGGAAGGTGGGAGGGAAGGAAGGAAGGTGGGTGGGAGGGAAGGAAGGAAGGAAGGTGGGAGGGAAGGAAGGAAGGAAGGTGGGAGGGAGGGAAGGAAGGAAGGTGGGAGCGTAACTCCCTTTTTTGGCCCGTGTATCTATACGACTGATTCTTGGAATCATTTTCGCATAGATACACTTAAGATCCACCATCTGTAAGTCACTTACACTGGCGGATCTTAAATGTAATGACGCCGGCCGCCGCTAGATGGCATTTACGTGAAGGACTCATTTGCGTATGCAAATGATCCTTCTACGCCGATTCCCGAACGAGTTCGCGTCGCGTAACCGTCGCTAACGTCGTTTGCGTAAGCGGAAATTTAGTCCTGCTATATGAGGAGTAAGTTTCCGCAAGTCCCACGTAGGCCATGTTACGGATGGCGTCGGGTCCCCGTCGTGTTTTTTCGTCGGGTACGTCGTTTCCGTAAGTCGTTCTTGAATACGACTTTACGTCAATGACGCACACGTCGGCGTCATTGACGTTTTCCGCCGAGAACTGGAGCATGCGCACTGGGCTTTTTGAAGCCCGGCGCATGCTCAGTTCATTTGAATCGGGGGCGCGCTTAATTTGAATACAAGACGCCCCCTTGGAGATCCGCCAGGCTACGCCGGGGCATTTACACTCCGCCGTCCCAACTTACGGAGCAAGTGTTTGGGGAATACAACACCTGCTCCCGTAGGTTGGGACAGCGGAGTGTAAGTGCCTTAAGCGCAGCCCGCGGATTTTTAGTGAGAATATGGGCCATTGTTGTGTGTGTGTTTTTTTTTTTTTACAAAATGTTGAAGCTGATTGTAAATAATATGTTTTGGTGGAGTTGTTAACATTTGCTAGTGACTTGTGTGAATATACCTTACCCAGGGCTTTTTTTTCCTCAAACGATAGGTGCTGGAACTCAACCACGACCCCACAAAACCCCTCCCCCCACACACACCCTCCAAATCACATCAAATAGTAGTAGGTGTGGTCATTCAAATTTTACGAACAGTAGGAGGGTCTTAAAGGGGCATTACATATCAGGATTGCATTACATACAGAGTGCAGAGCTGTCACTTGTAAACACAGAAACATTCTGTGTTTATAAGTGATTATGGTGAGCAGGCACCCAGTGGCGTAGCGTGGGGGGGCGCAGAGGGGGTCGTGGCCCTGGGAACAACATTTAGGGGGGAGGAATTTCGTGCCAGTAGTGTCGCTACTGGCTGCCTCCTCCTAATTCGAATTTCCTGTCTCCCCCCACGCTCTGGCTGCCATGTTCAGTGTCCAGCGCCCTGTGATTGGGTGTATGGGGGTCATGTGCGGCGTGGGGCTGGCCTGTTATACCGCTGTATGGTCTTGGCCACCGTGCTGCAGCTCAGTTTCAGGGTCTTGGCGATCTTCTTATAGCCTAGGCCAGTGATGGCTAACCTTGGCACCCCAGATGTTTTGGAACTACATTTCCCATGATGCTCATGCCTTCTGAATTGTAGTTGAGCATCATGGGAAATGTAGTTCCTAAACATCTGGGGTGCCGAGGTTCACCATCACTGGCCTAGGCCATCTTTATGTAGAACAACAATTATTTTTTTCAGATTCTCGGAGAGTTCTTTGCCATGAGGTGCCATGTTGAACTTCCAGTGACCAGTATGAGAGAATGAGGCCCCCTACACACGTCCGAGAAACTCGACGGGCAAAACACATCGTTTTGCTCGTCGAGTTCCTTGTGAAGCCGCAGAGGATCTCGCCGAGCCAAGTTTCCCCATTGACTAACGAGGAAATAGAGAACATGTTCCTCGTCGGTTTCCTCAGCCAAAAGTGTACACACGAGTTTCTCGGCAGAATGCGGCTCCGATCGAGTTTCTGGCTGAATTCTGCTGAGAAACTCGGTCGTGTGTACGGGGCATCAGAGCGACAACACCAAATTTAACACACCTGCTCCCCATTCACACCCGAGACCTTGTAACACTAACAAATCACATGACACCGGGGAGGGTAAAGGGTTAATTGGAGCCCAATTTGGACATTTTCACTTAGGGGTGTACTCACTTTTGTTGCCAGCGGTTTAGACATGAATGGCTGTGTGTTGAGTTATTTTGAGTGGACAGGAAATGTACACTGTTATACAAGCTGTACACTCACTACACAACATTGTAGATACAAAGGCCCAGATTCACATACATTTGGGCGTAGCGTAGCGTAATCCATTTACACCACGCCGCCGCAAATTACTTGAGCAAGTGCCGTATTCGCAAAGCACTTGCTCCGTAATTTGCGGCGGCGTAGGGTAAATGGCCCGGCGTATGGCCGCGTAATTCAAAGGGGGCGGCTTGTATTCAAATTAAGCGCGCCCCCGCGCCGATTGAACTGCGCATGCGCCGGGCTGAAAAATAGCCCAGTGCGCATGCTCCAGCCCACGACGGAAAACCATGTCGTCGTCTTTTTCCGTCGGTTACGTCGTTTTACTAAGTCATTCTTAAATACAACTTTACGTCAATGACGCTCACGTCGGCGTCATTGACGTAAAGTTGCATTCAAGAACGACTTAGTAAAATGACGTAACCGACGGAAAAAGACGACGCGGACCCTACGCCATACTTAACATGGCATACGGCGGACTGGCGTAAGGTTACCCCTCATATAGCAGGGGTAACCTTACGCTTATGGAAACGACGACGCGGCGCAAATTCGTTCGGGAATCGGCGTATCAGGCTCATTTGCATAGTCAAATGAGACCTGAACGTAAACGCCACCTAGCGGTCGGCGTTGTATTGCATTTAGGATCCGACGGTGTAAGTGACTTACACCAGTCGGATCCTAGCCTAATTCCGGCGTATCTTGTTTTGCGAATACAAAACAATGATACGCCAGCGGGAATTTCGAATTATGCCGGTGTATCAGTAGATACACCGGCGTAACTCTTTTGAGAATCTGGCCCAATGTGTCATTTCTTCAGTGTTGTCACAAAGATACAAGAAAAGATTCATAGAAATGTGAGGGGTGCACTTACTTTTGGGAGATAGTGTACTGTATGTGTAATAAAATTGTAATCAGTTTTTTAACTCAAATTTTTGGCGTTCATTTTAGTTTTCTCACACCTACATATCCCCTTTTTGTTTCTTTTCTTTTTTGTTGAATATCACATGGGATGTGTCGTATGAGATAACAAAGTATTTCTAATGGAATGTTCCCGGCACGGATTAGGGCTGAGGAAGACACTTGGAGGAACAGAGGAACATCTTCCACCTCATAGAACATTTCTAGATGAATATGACCCAAGTCCTACCAGCTGGACCTGGAACCTTACACACGGCCGTCCTCCCATCCTAGATTTACAAATAGATTTGAATGAACTTTATTTAAAAAAAGAAAATCTTAGCACACCCTCACACCTTCCATGTCTTCCCTCTGCAGGATTCCAGAAGACGGAGGAAGACCAGAGAGATGCCGCTGAACTTGAATATACTGGCCGTCTCCATCCTAAATATGATTTAGTGGCGCCACGTACTCATAAATTGTCCTCAGATAGTGACTACTTCTCTGATCAAAGTAAAGAAACTCCGGAATCTGATTGTCTTCTAGAAGGTGGGTCTAGCGGAGATTCAGCCCTTAAAATTGATGTAAAGGCTTCCAAGTCCACCGCTTCCTCAGACGCCATGCGTCCTTAGCAGTCTAAGTTCGCCAAGCCTACAGATGAGTCTTTTTTTTTTTTAAAGTGTATTTTGTGCGTGTACTCGAGAGAGGAGCCAGACTGCAGGAGTTGGGAGTAGGCAGGCCTCCCCCAGAGACAATCTGCCACCTTTCTCCATGCCCCGGGTGGCAATGGCGGGTGTGTGAGGGGGTCCTCCCACACAGCCCGCCCTACCTGCTCCGCTTTGAAGCCCAATGGGGCAGAGGGACTCCCTATAAGGGAGTGAGAGGATCTAGCCCGCTCAACCAGCCCCATTAGTCCTTCGCCTCTCTTTTTAGAGACCGCGTGGTCAAAGTGCGTGCATGTTAACCCAATTTCGAGTGCGTGTAAGTGTGGTGGTTTTTGTGGGAGGGGGGTGGGCGTACTAAGCGCAGGCTTACCTCGCATAGCACACCCACCGGGAGCTGGGCTCAACCAAACTCAATTCACATGTAGCCGAGACCGGAACCCTAACCCCTAGCTGCAGAGGTGAATGGCTTGTCAGCGCAGTGCCAATCGCGTTGAGCCACCGCAGCTCCTCAGATGAGTCTTTTTCCACGTGAAGGTTTGCCCACATTTGTGCTTCTCCAGGGCTGGGGTTAGATGTCTTCCAAGCTTCAGGGACTTCTGGATGACCCGCCTCTCAGAAAAGTGGGTTGCAAGTTAGTGATATACAGATGCACTACAAGGAAAGAGGGGAGTGGAGGCGCCAACTGTAATATTCCTAATGTTTCTAGATAATGTAAGTATGGTGTATATACTCACAGGTTCACCTGGAGATGTAGTCCATCAAGGGTGGGGGTGTCCTTAGGTCTGTGGTTCCCAGTCTGCAGGCTCTGGTGATGTTTCCCTGGCTTCTCAGACCCTCTTGTCTGACTGTCAACCCTGCCGTGCGACGTCACTGCCGCTTCCGCATTCCACACTGGACAGCGTGGAGCTTTCTGTATGTGATACCGCTGAGAAGCCAGGGAAACATCACCAGAGCCTGCAGACCGGCATCTACAGACCTAAGGACACCCCCATCCTTGATGGACTACATCTCCAGGTGAACCTGTGCGTATATACATTATACTTACATTATCTAGAAACATTAGGAATATTACAGTTGGCGCCTCCACTCCCCTCTTTCCTTGTACTGTTTTGCTGACAGAGGTTATGGACACCCTCTGAGGGTCTCTTCCTGCCTTTTGATACACAGACTGACTTAGAAGTGCCATTAGAGCCACTATTACCACTGGGCTGGATTCAAGAAGCAATTGCGCCTGTGTAACCATAGTTACACAGGCGCAATTGCTTACTTGCCCCGGCGTAACGAATGCTCCTGATTCAGGAACCTCGTTACGCCGACTGCAGCCTAAGATATGCGCGGCATAAGGCTCTTATGTCCGCATATCTTAGGCTGCATTCTTACGATGGCCGCTAGGTGGCGTTCCCGTTGTGCTCAGCGTATAGTATGCAAATTGCATACTAAGGCCGATTCACAACGTTGCGCGAGCCTTGCGTACGCAGTTTACGTTGTTTCCGTACGGCGTTTTTCGCGTAAGGCTGCCCCTGCTATTAGCAGGGGCAGCCAATGTTACGTATACCCGTCGTTCCCGCGTCGCAAAATTTCAAATTTACGTAGTTTGCGTAAGTGATTCGTGAATGGCGCTGGACGCCATTCACGTTCACTTTGAAGCAAATGACGTCCTTGCGACGTCATTTGCCGCAATGCACGTCGGGAAAGTTTCCCGACGGAGCATGCGCTCTACGATCGGCGCGGGAACGAGCCTAATTTAAATGATTCCCGCCCCCTACGGGATCATTTAAATTGCGCGCGCTTACGCCGGGCATTTTGCCGGAGCACCCACGCAATTTACGGAGCTACTGCTCCGTGAATCAAGGGCAGCGCAGTAATTTTGCGGGGGCGCAGGGCAAAAACGTTGCCCTGCACCTCCGTAAAAAATGCGCAATTGTACTTGAATCTAGCCCACTGTCTTAAAGGCATCACATCACCACGAGCACCGGAATCCCCCCCCCCTCTTTATGAATATACAGATGCACGTTTGAGGTCCTTTCCTCTCCACCAGAGGTCTTCTTCTCCTCCATCTTCATCTTGTCAGCATCTGGCAGATTTGCATTGTCAGTGCAGGCAGAGCCGGTACAAGGGGGGGGGGGGTGAAAGGGGCGGATGCCCTGGGCAGTACAATTTATTGGGGGTGCAGTGAAGTGACGCTCTTGGCCGGACCGCCAGTGTAGTAGCAGTCACTGGCTTGCTGTGACTGCGGGTTTCCCAGCAACCAGTGACGTTGCGTGTGTGCGCCCCGCTTCCTGACCGCGGTTCTCACTCCCGGTCTCCTGTCACAAGAGCACCTGGCCGGATGAGACGTCACGTGCGCGCTCCGCCCCATCCCTCTGCTATTTGCGGCTCCTGACCCTTGGCTCCTGTCCTGACTCTCACTTGCGAGATATATCCTGCAGCTTTCCGCCCCACTGCAGCTTGTGCTGACTACTCCTGAGCTCAAGCGGGGCACATGTTTCCTAAGCTGCACACTAATGGGCATACTTTGTTAAGGGGCACTCTGATGGCCATATTTTGTTATGGGGCACAATGGTAGCCCTAATTTGTTGGGCCCACCAGACTGCCCCATAACATAAAATGTGCCCATCAGCATGCTACTTATTTGCTCTGATGGGCATATTTTATGAGCAACACTAATGGGCACATTTTACGCTAAGGGGCACATGGATGGGGACATTGATTCTTTCTTAAAAATGGGGGGTGCAGTTTGCCATCTTCGCCCTGGGCAGGGCCGGACTTACCATTGGGCTTGACTGGGCTCAAGCCCATGGGCCCCGGGAGGAGGAAGCAGGAAGAGCCATGCCACTGCTGATGAAGAGGTAAGAAGCCCTCTTCACCCCTCCGTTTCCCCCCCCCCGCTCAACAACTCTGATCAGCGGCACCGCCCCCCCCCCGCTTCTCGGCTCCAGGGGGCCCCTCAATCAACACTGAAGCCCAGGGGCCCCCACCACCCTAAGTCTTGCCCTGGCCCTGGGCACCAAATGGCCTCGTCCCAGCACTGAGTGCAGGGCCTTTTGATGCAGAAAACTCACCGGCCTGTGAAGACCTGAGCAGGGAGAGTGTGTACAGTGTAGGGGAGGCTGGTGTTTTCCTTGACTCCAGGGGGTATCACCTAGTGGTTTTCTCCAAATCCCTGCACTTTGATCTCTACCTATGAGGTTACAATTGAGGGGTGGGGACGTTGAAAATCTTTTTAATGAGGAATGAGAGTTCTATGTTGAAATAGCACAATCATAGTTACCTGAGATATATTCACCATGTGAGCTACACATGCATGGTTGATAAAGAGAACTTTATTCCAAGCAGGGGCAGCTCCAGACACATTTTTTGGGGGGGTTCTGTGTTGGCGCTGAGATTAACCCCTTGGAATGGCATAAAAATGTACTCCCAGCATGGCACAATAATAAACCCCCAGCACAGAACAGTAATTACCAGCACAGCACAGTAATAGAGGAGAAAAGCACAAGGCAATGGCCGGCACACAAGTGAACAGTATGTAGCAATGCACAGTACCTAATGGCAGTGCAGAACAGGCCAGGAGCTGTATGTACTGGCAGTGGCAGGGCAGTAACATAAGGATATTCCGTGGCAGGATAATGTGCAGTATGTAGTGGCAGGGCAGCAAGCATTATATATGGGCAGGGCAGTCAGTGAACAGTAAGTAGTGGTGGGGCAGTCAGTAATCAGTACCTAAATATGCAATGGCAGAGCAATATTTAGGGGGGCAGTGTGCAGTATATAGTGGGGGCAGTGAGCGGCATATAGTGAGGGCAGTGAGGGGTATGTAATGATAGCCGTGAGAGGTATGTAATGGGGGCCGTGAGGGGTATGTAATGGGGCAGTGAGGTTTATGTAATGGGGGCAGTAAGGGGTAACTAATGGGGGCAGTAAGGGGTAAGTAATGGGGGCAGTGAGCGGTATGTAGTGGGGACAGTGAGGAGAATGTAACGGGGGCAGTGAGAGGTATGTAATAATGGGAAGTGAGCGCTATGTAGTGGGGGCAGTCAGTGGTATGTAGTGGGGCGGTAAGGGGTTTGTAATGGGGCAGTGAGTGGTATGTAGTGGGGCAGTGAGCGGTATATAGTGGGGACAGTGAGGGGTATGTAATGGGGGCAGTGAGAGGTATGTAGTGGGGCAGTGAGCGGTATATAGTGGGGACAGTGAGGGGTATGTAATGGGGGCAGTGAGAGGTATGTAATAATGGGAAGTGAGCGGTATGTAGTGGGGGCAGTCAGTGGTATGTAGTGGGGCAGTGAGCGGTATGTAGTGGGGGCAGTGAGCGGTATGTAGTGGGGCAGAGAGTGGTATGTAGTGGGGGCAGTGAGCGGTATGTAGTGGGGGCAGTGAGCGGTATGTAGTGGGGGCAGTGAGCAGTATTTAGTGGGGGCAGTGAGAGGTATGTAGTGGGGGAAGTGAGCGGTATGTAGTGGGGGCAGTGAGCAGTATGTAGTGGGGGCAGTGAGCAGTATGTAGTGGGGGCAGTGAGCAGTATGTAGTGGGGGCAGTGAGGGGTATGTAATGGGGGGGGGGAGTGAACGGTATGTAGTGGGGGCAGTGAGGGGTATATAGTGGGGCAGTGAGCAGTGTGTAGTTGGTGCAGTGAGGGTTATATAGTGGGGGCAGTGAGTGGTATGTAGTGGGGGCAGTGAGGGGTATGTAATGGGGGTAGTGAGCAGTATGCAGTGGGTGTATGTAATGGGGGCAGACAGATGTAGACATACCTCTGTCCTTCCATCCTAGATTTACAAATAGATTTAAAGTGCTTTGTTTAAAAAAAAACGTTCTTAAAAAAAAAGAAATCTCTGGCTCACCCGCCTCCCACCTTCCATGACTTCCCTCTGTAGGATTCCAGAAGACTCAGAGAGACCCGAAAGATGACCCGAAATATATTGGCAATGACCAGTCTGATGGTTATATAAAGTTTCATAAAACGTCCTCAGATGGTGACTTCATCTCTAAGAAAAGTAGAGAAGCTCCGGAACCTTTTCATGTAATAGAAGGTGAGTCCTGCAGAGATCCAGAACTTACAGTAGATGTGAACCCGATGCCATTTAGTTTGCTCTGTGCTCTGTATATCATAAATTATTCTCATTATTAATACAATCCTACAATTTTTTTTTTGGGGGGGGGGGTTTCATCCCAGTGCTGCTGATCTCCTGCAGCTTTTCAGTTGTCACTTCCTGTCTCCATGCACTCCAGCGATGATGGCTGCCTGGCATTTCTCAGGGCGGGTTTCCTGATGGTGACAACAGTACAGGTTCTGTTTATAAAAATACAGCGTTTATGGCCACTAGATGGAGCTCTGGAGGAGCATAGGCAATACATACAGTGTAACAATTCTAGAGAAATCTAGAGGGAATGTGCAAATATATGTAAACATTGATAAAATGTAATTGCTAATTCCCTCTAGTGTTTTCTAGAATTGTTACATTATATCTCTTCTAACTCACATATATTTACATAGTTACATAGTTAGTTACATAGTTAGTCAGGTTGAAAAAAGACACAAGTCCATCCAGTTCAACCACAAAAAACAAAATAAAAAAACACAGTAAAATCCTATACACCCAACTTCATACCCACAGTTGATCCAGAGGAAGGCAAAAAACCCCAGCGGAGCATGATCCAATTTACTACAGCAGGGGAAAAAATTCCTTCCTGATCCCCGGAGAGGCAATCGGATTTATGTCCTTCCTATGATCGTCAGCTCCATCTAGTGGCCATAATTTGGTATTTTACTACTGCCCATTCAGTTCAGAAGAGAAAATAGTCTTAACAATGTTAATTTTTGACCCTATATTCTATAGAGAGGAATGAGGACCTCCTTCCTCCTGATGAAGACCCCTCTAGTGATATAAAGATCTATATAGAGGAATCAGGACCTCCTTCCTCCTGATGAAGACCCCTCTAGTGATATAAAGATCTATATAGAGGGATCAGGACCTCCTTCCTCCTGATGAAGACCCCTCTAGTGATATAAAGATCTATATTGAGGAATCAGGACCTCCTTCCTCCTGCTGGTGACCCCTCTAGTGATATAAAGATCTATATAGAGGGATCAGGACCTCCTTCCTCCTGCTGGTGACCCCTCTAGTGATATAAAGATCTATAGAGAGGAATCAGGACCTCCTTCCTCCTGCTGGTGACCCCTCTAGTGATATAAAGATCTATAGAGAGGAATCAGGACCTCCTTCCTCCTGCTGGTGACCCCTCTAGTGATATAACGATCTATATAGAGGAATCAGGACCTCCTTCCTTCTGCTGGTGACCCCTCTAGTGATAACAAGATCTATATAGAGGAATCAGGACCTCCTTCCTCCGGCTGGTGACCCCTCTAGTGATATAAAGATCTATATAGAGGAATCAGGACCTCCTTCCTCCTGCTGGTGACCCCTCTAGTGATATAAAGATCTATATAGAGGGATCAGGACCTCCTTCCTCCTGATGAAGACCCCTCTAGTGATATAAAGATCTATATTGAGGAATCAGGACCTCCTTCCTCCTGCTGGTGACCCCTCTAGTGATATAAAGATCTATATAGAGGGATCAGGACCTCCTTCCTCCTGCTGGTGACCCCTCTAGTGATATAAAGATCTATAGAGAGGAATCAGGACCTCCTTCCTCCTGCTGGTGACCCCTCTAGTGATATAAAGATCTATATAGAGGGATCAGGACCTCCTTCCTCCTGATGAAGACCCCTGTTGTGCTTTTTTAAGGTCATATTTACCCGCACAGTAATTTATATTGAATTCTTTTATAACGAAGATGCTTTTAAATACAAGACAATCTATATGATATCAGTCTATAATATGAAACTTATTCACGGAGACGTATGATCATACAAAATAGCTAATTTATTGGTAGACAAATTATGAATATTTACATGAAATTAAAATACCAGTTGCGTTACATTAACGACTTGAAAATCAATAAAATACCCCCAACATGGGCATGCAATACCTTTGATTTGTGTCATGGTAAGTTCTCATGATAACTTTATGTAAATGACAATGAAACAAAAGCGTCTATTTCACATGCCCAGTCGTTACTATACTGCAGGTAAGTAAGTAATTAACAATGTGAAATATATTGGACTTTTGTTTTGTCAATAAAATTAGGACTATGCAAAAATAAAAATGTAATTAAAATTGTATTCTTTTAAGGAAAAATTACCAGTTATTGATTATGAGAACAAACCATAACTACGCGATATTCAATACTTCAATATTTCAACATTTGTTGGGAACAACAATAGATTTCAGATAAAATAAAAATGGCATAGTTACCACTTCCAAAAATGGCTATTTCCTATTGGCAAAAGACCAGAGCTAAAATCGTTGCAGTCTTCATGCATAGTGCAAGTGCGCCCCCTCCCCATCGGAGTCAGTCCTCCCTGTATCATATTTCAGTCATTGCTTCATTCCTGCTCTCATGGGGCGCTCCTATTGATGGGGTCTTCCTTGGGGTCCTCTTTCATTTTCCCATTTTAAGATCAAGATCCCTTCTTCTTTTTAAGATCTCATTCACTAACTTTATATCGATCAAAACAATAAGACCATAAAGATCATACTCAGTTCTGCCCCTCTGACAACTGTCCTTAACTCATAGGCCTGTGGCACATATGGGCGTTCCTGTCAAGACGTGTCTGGTTTCTATTGGCTGAGAGCTTAATAATAATTAACTTGTTCTCTGGGCTTGGA
Organism: Rana temporaria; assembly: GCF_905171775.1. Taxonomy (NCBI): domain Eukaryota; kingdom Metazoa; phylum Chordata; class Amphibia; order Anura; family Ranidae; genus Rana; species Rana temporaria. The sequence continues at coordinate 540,600,690 of NC_053490.1, read as the reverse complement.
GAACCTCGAGTAATATTACTTCCAGCCACTAGGTGTCTCACCTTTATTGTGAGATCATCCATACGTTGGACATTTATATTTTTGGGTAAACTATCGACAGATATCTATCTATATATATATATATATATATATATATATATATATATATATATATATATATATATATATATATATATATATATATATTATATATATATATATATATATATATATATATATAAAATCTATATACATCTATGTATATCCATACACATCTACATACGACTCTGGTATCTTTATATTTCATAAAATACAACTAGTATACCTTTTGCATCGATATAATATGTTCCTATATTCCGTTATAAACGTTTTTTTCCCAAAACAGTCTTTTCAATCAATGCATAGGTTACATCTCTCAATCAAATGCAAAATAATTATTAAAATGTGGATACATGAATTATTTTGATATGTGTTTGATGGATATGTGTTACAGGTTAATTCACATTTTTATAATCACAATGTGATATCTTTCATAATGTTGATTAGCTTATTTAAAGCACTTCTATTTATAAAACACATTTCTCATATAATTCTTTCTTCTAACAAAGTTCTAAATTAACGGAATATCTCCCATGGTCCAAAGATGTCATTGATTATCTAAACATTACTTATTATTTATTTCATATCAACATATATTCTTTTAATACTATGTGTATTTTAAAATATCTCTGACTTGTATCATATTATAGGTCCGTCTCATAGATGGAGGCCTATCGTTGTCCTTGGTGTTTAATTAACTGGGTTCGTTTGCCATTGTCTAAGACACAGCTGAGACAATACTGCCTGTTTTCCTTAGGGCAACCTTATTCTTTGATACAATGGGAGTTATTTTACTTCAGTGTGATAATAGCCCAGTTTGCTATCTGTGAAAACTTTCCCGATGGCAGGATGACTAACCAGCGGTGATAGTACGCATCTCCTTGTTTATTCACCATTGTTCAGACTTTCACCCAAGCTTGTAAGGCCCCGTACACACGTCCGAGGAACTCGACGTGCCAAACACATCGAGTTCCTCGTCGAGTTCAGTGTGGAAGCCGCCGAGATCTCGGCAGGCCGACTTTCCTCATTGAACAACGAGGAAATAGAGAACATGTTCTCATTTCGGCCTGACGAGTTCCTCGTCGGCTTCCTCGCTGAAAAGTGTACACACGATCGAGTTTCTCGGCAGAATCCAGCTCCGACCGAGTTTCTGGCTAAATTCTGCCGAGAAACTCGGTCGTGTGTACGGGGCCTAAAAGTTATAGATTGCTAAGTCAATTGTTAGTGTCCTGGATGCTGGGCAAATATGGCTTAGTTCCTGAAGAGTTCTCATTTCAGTGATTCATCTCAAATTTTAGGCTTAATGGACTTCCCATATTTTTGTCGGAAAATATTAAAATATATTATTATTATCTTCGCCAAAACCCATAACACCCCTCTATTGATATAAAGATCTATATAGAGGAATCAGGACCTCCTTCCTCCTGCTGGTGACCCCTCTAGTGATATAAAGATCTATATAGAGGAATCAGGACCTCCTTCCTCCTGCTGGTGACCCCTCTAGTGATATAAAGATCTATATAGAGGAATCAGGACCTCCTTCCTCCTGCTGGTGACCCCTCTAGTGATATAAAGATCTATATAGAGGAATCAGGACCTCCTTCCTCCTGCTGGTGACCCCTCTAGTGATATAAAGATCTATATAGAGGAATCAGGACCTCCTTCCTCCTGCTGGTGACCCCTCTAGTGATATAAAGATCTATATAGAGAAATCAGGACCTCCTCCCTTCTGCTGGTGACCCCTCTAATGATATAAAAATCTATATAGAGGAATCAGGACCTCCTTCTTCTTGCTGGTGAGCCCTCTAGTGATGCACCCCGGAATTCTATTCATTTTTTCCACTCTGAGGCCATACAGTTTGCTCATCTGAAATGAGCATCTCTAAATCTTTTTGAAGGAACAAAACATAACTGAAATGGAAAGACTATATGAAAGAATGAGAGAACACCACAGATGTAGACCAAGTTCAGTAAAAGTTTATTTTTCACAAATGAGAGGTCCAAAGATCTAGTTATCACATTTGGGGGGGGGGGTCACAAATCCTCTTTCATCAGGGTGTATATTCTGGTAGTAGTATACATTTGGAGACAATACTGGACAGGTAGTTGCAGGACACAAAGATTACAGTAAAATGGTGCACAAGAAAAAGTTTTTATTTTTTTGAGTTGTAACAACAAAAGTGATACATTTTACAATTTAAATATATATATATATATATATATATATATATATATATATATATATATATATATATATATATATATATTTATATATAATTTAAATATATTAAATAGAGCTTATGAATAAAAAATCAGCAGAACCTCGGATTACGAGGATAATCCGTTCCAGGAGAATGCTCGTAATCCAAAGTACTCGCATATCAAAGCAAGTGACTGCAATGGGATGCAATACCGAATGCGGCCAGAGGTTGGGGAGCGCCGGAGAATCTCGGAAAGGCCCGAGGATACTTCAGCTGACCTCGGCAAAGCTCTGAAAGACTTCCTACCGGAGATTTGCCGCAGTCAGCAGCGCTGCCCTCGGGCCTATCCGTGCATTTCCGAACGGCGCCGATTGCTGTGATCGGCAACGTTCGGCTCTGCTTGGATGCGGCGCCCCCACCTCAGGCCAAAAAACGATACTGCACTCCGCTTTTGCCTGAATCCTGCTCGTTTTGCGAGACGACACTCGCAAACCGAGTCACAATTTTTTTTAAATACAGCGCTCGTATTGCGAAATGCTTGTAAACCCCGTTACTCGCAATCCGAGGTTCCACTGTAATAGAGTAAATCTGGCTTCTTGAAGTTGACCAGTCACAGATTTAGTTAGTGAGGAGTGTTCCAGTCATGTGACTTCTGCTTTCTCATGCAAGCTGAAAGCTGGGCTGAGAGTCGTAGATTCCTCCCGATCTCGGTGTTGGCGGTTCTTCTGGCACACCCAGCATCTCCGTGCTCCTCCAGGATCCTCTGCAGGGTGGTGAACCTCTGGCTGATTCCCTGTATGAAGAGCGGGTTCTCTGCTCCCTCCGGGATACAATCGGACAGATGTTGGTCCTGGTAGTGGAAGAGTTCCTGAAGCCTCTCCCAGGAAGGCCGGTGGTAGTCCAGTCTGTCCTGGTTTCTTCTGTAGAACCGGATGGTTTGGTCGGCCACTTCACGCACAGCAATGGCGGCAGACTCACCTTGAGTAATATTGTAAAGCCAGTCAATGACAGGAAGGGGAGTTGGGTTCTCTTGGCAGAGTTGACCTGTCTTCTCTGAAGGAACCATCTGGTTGAAGCTGTGCAGAACCTGTCTGGTCCATTCTTCTTGGTTTCGGTGGAGCCATTTGCAGGTTTGGACAGAGACCATGGAGCTGAGGCTCAGTAGGAGGACCATCCAGGAATATGTGCTGATCATTGTGTCTGGGGTACAAGGGATCGTCTGTTCCATGGGCTCCTTGGTCTCCAGAGGAGGTCCTGGATCTCCTGGATTGCTGCTCTGTGATGAGCTCCATCTTTTAGCTCTCTTCTTATGTGCTGAGATTTAGGATTTATATCACAAAAGTGAAAACTTTCATCTCAAAATTCCCAGACTGACTGATGGGAGTTTCAGTTTCACATTCATTTTACAGTAGTGTGACCACGTGTCCCGGATTGCCCGCATTTTGCAGGTCTGTCCCGGGCACCTTCATTCCAGGACAATACAGTGTCCCAAAATGAAACTGACACAGCCACCCCCCGGGCCAATCTGATGCCCCCAAAAAAGGCCGTCACATCACCGCTTTACTCACTGACAGTACTTGTCCTGGCCGGGAATGCCTGGAGGAGCACAATCCCCGCCCCCTGCTTGTGATTGGAGAAATCATAATTCCCGCCTCTTGGGCTAGATTCACATCTTTAGATCCGCGTAATCTATGTGATTTACGATCCGCCGGTGCAATTTAGCGAGGTCAGTGCAGTATTCACAAAGCACTTACCTCGAAAATTGCACCGTCGGATCGTAACTCCCCTGGCTGAATTCAAATTCCGCGGCTAGGGGGAGTGTACAATAAAAATCAGGCGCGTTCCCGCGCCGATTTAACTGCGCATGCGCCGCCGGCGAAATTACCCTGTGTGCATGCTCCAAATGACGTCGCTAGGACGTCATTGTTTTCGGCGGCAACGTCAATTGCGGCCATCCGTATTACAGACCGACTTGCGCAAACGACGTAAAAATTTGAAACTCGGCGCGGGAACGACGGCCATACTTAACATTAGCTACCCCTCATATAGCAGGGGTAACTATCTGCCGGAAAAAGCCGAACGCAAACGACGTAAAAAAAAAGCGGCGGGCGTTCGTTTCTGAATCGGCGGTTCTCCTCATTTGCATATCCAACGCGTAAAAGACAGAGGCGACACCTAGCGGCCGGCGGGAGATTGCAGCCTAAGATCCGACAGTGTAAGTCACTTACACCAGTCGGATCTAAGGGAGATCTATGCGTAACTGATTCTTATGAATCAGTCACATAGATCCGACCGTCGGATCTCAGAGATACGACGGCGGATCAGGAGATACGCCGTCGTATCTCTTTGTGAATCTGGCCCCTTGTGTCCAATCACTGTGCTGTGATTCGTTACAGCACAAGCTGATTTTTGGGAAGGGGGCGTGTCCCTGAATGGTAGTTTGGAAATGTGGTCACCCTATTTCACAGCCACCGAAAATCTCATTTGAGCTTCTTTTACTTCCTCCCTTTCTCAACTCTATTTGCTTCCTTTTTCATGACATATTCTACATGGAGTTGAATAGATTCAGCAAACCAAGGAAGGATTTACCCGCTAAGATTCAGCCTCAACTTAACCACTCCAGCCCCCGGACCATTTCGCTGCCCAAAGACCGGGACACTTTTTTGCGATTCAGCGCTGCGTCTCTTTAACTGACAATTGCGCGGTCGTGCGACGTGGCTCTCAAACAAATTTGGCGGCCTTTTTTTCCCCACAAATAGAGCTTTCTTTCGGTGGTATTTGATCACCTCTGCGTTTTTTATATTTTGCGCTATAAACAAAAATAGAGCGACAGTTTCGAAAAAAAAAACAGTGGCCCGGATTCAGGTACAATTTACGGCGGCGTGATACGCTGCCGTAATTTCAAATCTGCGCCGTCGTATCTTTACGGCGATTCTCAAAGGCAGAAAAATAGGCTTCCTCCACCGACGTAACTAGCATACGCCGGGCGTATAATTGTGTGCAATTTTACGCTGGCCGCTAGGTGGCGCTTCCGTTGATTTCCGCCTTGAATATGCAAATTAGCAAGATACGCCGATTCAGAAACGTACGTCCGCCCGGCACATTTTTTTACGTCGTTTACGTAAGGCTTTTTCCGACGTAAAGTTACCCCTGCTCTATGAGGCGTAGCCAATGTTAAGTATGGACGTCGGGCCAGCGTCGAATTTTGCGTTGTTTACGTCGTTTGCGTAAGTCGTACGCGAATAGGGCTGTGCGTAAGTTACGTTCACGTCTAAAGCATTGACTATTTGCGGCGTAATTTGGAGCATGCGCACTGGGATAAGAACGTCAATTACGTGGGGTCACGGCTAATTAGCATACAACACGCCCCCTACCAGCCTATTTTAAATTACGCGGGCTTACGCCGGCCAATATACGCTACGCCGCCGTAACTTTAGGCGCAAGTTCTTTCTGAATACAGGACTTGCCTCTCAACGTTACGGCGGCGTAGCGTATATGAGATGCGCTACGCCCGCCTAAAGATAGGCGGATGTTTCTGAATCCGGGCCAATATGTTTTACTTTTTGCTATAATAAATATCCCCCAAAAACATTTTTTTTCCTCCAGTTTCGGCCGCTACGTATTCCTCTACATATTTTTGGTAAAAAAAAAATGTAATATTGATTGGTTTGCGTAAAAGTTAAAAGTGTTATAGCGTCTACAAAATAGGGGATAGTTTTATGGCATTTTTATTAATATTTTTTTTTTCTAGTAATGGCGGCGATCAGCGATTTCTATCGTGACTGCGGCATTATGGCGGACACTTGTACTCCCTCCTGGAGCCATGCCAAACACAGCCACTGTGCCATGCCATTGTCGCCACTGTGCCTATCAATTGTCGCCACTGTGCCTATCAATTGTCGCCACTGTGCCATGCCATTGTCGCCACTGTGCCATGCCAAAACGCAGCCACTGTGCCTATCAATTGTCGCCACTGTGCCATGCTATTGTTACCAAGTAACTTTATATTTAAGATTTAATAACTCACATATATGATATGTGGTTAACAATAAGAGAGTTCAATTCAGAGTGAAAGTTTCAACATAACACATTTATTTATAGAAAAGATATTAGCTATCTAACATACTGCATACATATACAGTTTTAAAGTAAGGGAAATAAAAGTTAGTTTCAAATACAAAGTAAGTACATCACACTAAAAGTATTGAGAAAACAAATTATGATTAAGCTATGATAAGTGCGTGAGGAGAAGATTCCTTGATATTACCTTCAGAACGGTGTTCCCCTGGGCCCAGGATCTGTTCTCATTTCTTCTATCTAACTAACTAGACTGCCAGGTCTTAATTTATATTCCTGGGGCCCATTCTGATTGGACAATACTCTCCTTTCCTAATATGGTCACAGCTTCCTTCCTCCTTACTTTAGGTCCCTGAGGCCCACTCTGATTGGACATTACTATCCTTTCCTAATATGGTCACAGCTTCCTTCCACCCTAAAAAGGAGGAATGAAATAGATTTGAAGACAAGTTAATTAACTCATGTTTCATTAACATCCCTTCAATGGCCATTCAGGTACAGGAAGAGTCATTTACGGTGTCTAGGTGTCATCTAGCCTCCTGCTGTTATCTCTCTTCCTGGGTTGTTTGTATATCACAAAGGTGAGGTGGATGAGCCGTCTCTTGCGACCTTATCCATTTGCCTTCATGCATATCAAACGGAGGGTGTTGAATAGATTTTTACACACTAGACTCTGAGTCTGGTTCAAACCGTTCCTGGAATGCTTCCCTTACACACTATACATTTTATCATTATCGTATATTATATCTATGTACAATTATTCCTAGTTGCTAATGGCGATTAGACATAACATTTTTATAAGGCAACACTATTGTCACCACTGTGCCTATCAATTGTCGCCACTGTGCCTATCAATTGTCGCCACTGTGCCATGCCATTTTCGCCACTGTGCCATGCCAAACGCAGCCACTGTGCCATGCCATTGTCAGCCATCCTCGGATCGATCCCTCAAAGTAGTCCAGAACCTGTGAACCTGATGGGCGGAGACGCCTGTCAGTGTTAACCACGGAACGCACATCCCCTGCGTCCCCTGGTTAACTATTTGGAAGCCGATTACAGCCCACTGGCTCTTATAGACACTTCCACAGCCAACCAGCTCACCAGGAGGCCCCGGCCATCTGAATAGTGGGCGGCGGCGACAATACATAGATTCATGCACTGCATGAATCTATGTATTGTTTTTCAGTGGCGGTGCAGGAGCGAGAGGGGACGGCGCTCCTGCACCCCTCTATGGACGCACTGCCACTGGCTGCAGCCATCTTTCGGCTATAGCGTGGACGCCAAATGGGTAATATTGTCACATTGTGACATGTCAGATTCAAATGTATACCGTATTTATCGGGATATACCACGCGCTGGCGTATAACGCGCGCCCCAAGTTTAGAAGGGAGATTTAAGGTTTAGGAAAAAACATTTTGGATGTCTTGCCCGGCGTCCATCAGCGGCCTTGTCCGGCGTCCGTCTGCAGGCCTTGCGCGGGGTCCGTCCAGCCTTGTCGGTGTCCGTCTGCTGTCTTGCCCGGCGTCCATCAGCGGCCTTGTCCGGCGTCCGTCTGCGGGCCTTGCGCGGGGTCCGTCCAGCCTTGGCGGTGTCCGTCTGCTGTCTTGCCCGGCGTCCATCGGCGGCCTTGTCTGGCGTCCGTCTGCAGCCTTGCGCGGGATTCGTCCAGCCTTGGCGGTGTCCGTCTGCTGTCTTGCCCGGCGTCCATCGGCGGCCTTGCCCGGCGTCCATCGGCGGTCTTGTCTGGCGTCCGTCTGCAGCCTTGCGCGGGGTCCGTCCAGCCTTGGCGGTGTCCGTCTGCTGTCTTGCCCGGCGTCCATCGGCGGCCTTGCCCGGCGTCCATCGGCGGTCTTGTCTGGCGTCCGTCTGCAGCCTTGCGCGGGGTCCGTCCAGCCTTGGCGGTGTCCGTCTGCTGTCTTGCCCGGTGTCCATCGGCGGCCTTGTCTGGCGTCCGTCTGCGGCCTTGCGCGGGGTCCGTCCAGCCTTGTCGGTGTCCGTCTGCTGTCTTGCCCGGCGTCCATCAGCGGCCTTGTCCGGCGTCCGTCTGCGGGCCTTGCGCGGGGTCCGTCCAGCCTTGGCGGTGTCCGTCTGCTGTCTTGCCCGGCGTCCATCGGCGGCCTTGTCTGGCGTCCGTCTGCAGCCTTGCGCGGGATTCGTCCAGCCTTGGCGGTGTCCGTCTGCTGTCTTGCCCGGCGTCCATCGGCGGCCTTGCCCGGCGTCCATCGGCGGTCTTGTCTGGCGTCCGTCTGCAGCCTTGCGCGGGGTCCGTCCAGCCTTGGCGGTGTCCGTCTGCTGTCTTGCCCGGCGTCCATCGGCGGCCTTGCCCGGCGTCCATCGGCGGTCTTGTCTGGCGTCCGTCTGCAGCCTTGCGCGGGGTCCGTCCAGCCTTGGCGGTGTCCGTCTGCTGTCTTGCCCGGTGTCCATCGGCGGCCTTGTCTGGCGTCCGTCTGCGGCCTTGCGCGGGGTCCGTCCAGCCTTGGCGGTGTCCGTCTGCTGTCTTGCCCGGCGTCCATCGGCGGCCTTGTCTGGCGTCCGTCTGTTTGAGTTTGGCGCCTCGGTCGAGCTGTGCAGAGCCGGATTTCCGGTGTGTTCGGCTCCTCTCGCGTGGCTGCGGGCGGAGACGAGCCTGGCCGAGCCTAGCCGAGTGCCCAGTACACTCGGCTCGGCTCGGTCTTTGTCGGCAGCGCTCTGAGACCGCCGACAAAGACAGGATCGGCGTATAACGCGCACCCACGATTTCCCCCCGATTATATGCCGATAAATACGGTAATTGTCTTGTAATTAAAGTTTTATATAAATGTCATTTTTCTCTTTTTGTCTTTTTTGTCTCTTAGAACGCTGATTTCCACCTGAATGAGAAGCAAAGTTCCTTAGGAGGGGAGACTGCATTCATTCGCCCCTCGTCCAATCACAGTTTGTGTTCCATGAAAAGAGCCAAAAGTCTGGCGCTTACAGCGGACATTGGGGGCCCTCTCACACCGAACGCAGTTGGCTGCATTTTGAACTCCAACTGCACAGACTGCCTAAAATCAAGGTTCACGTCATTGCAGTGCAGTTCAACGCAATAAAAAAAAAGGAGTGCATGCTGCAATTTTTTGCGCACAGCAAATGCAGGGAACGTGCTACAAATGCGTGTTAAATGCACCGCACCGCGCCCCTTTAAGCCAAGCCCAAAAATGTATACAAATTTGCGCGGCATAACGCATGCAAAACACATACAAGCACAAATCAAACGTGCTTTAAATGCATGTTTAACTGACACATTGGGGTTTCATTTGGTGGTAAACGGCAATGGAAATCAGATTATTATTATTTTTATTAGCAAAAGAAAACTGACACAAATTAGATTTTTTTTGGAATGTAGCTATATATTTGTATAATTCTTGCTATTTCCATAACCTACCACTAGGGTTGCACTATAATAATGCAACCCTAGTGGTAGGTTATGGAAATAGCAAGAAATATACAAATATATAGTTACATTCCCCAAAAAATTATAATTTGTGTCAGTTTTCTTTTGCTAATAAAAAAATAATGGGGTAGATTCAGTTAGATTTGCGCAGTTTTTACGGAGGCGCAGCGCACCGTTTTGCCGCTGCGCCTCTGCAAATTACCTGCGCTACCCTTGATTCACGGAGCAGTAGCTCCGTAAATTGCGTGGGCGCTCCGGCAAAATGCCCGGCGTAAGCGCGCGCAATTTAAATGATCCCGTAGGGGGCGTGGATCATTTAAATTAGGCGCGTTCCCGCGCCGAGCGTAGTGCGCATGCTCCAAGGACGTCATTTGCTTCAAAGTGAACGTGAATGGCGTCCAGCGCCATTCACGATTCACTTACGCAAACGACGTCAATTTCAAATTTCGCAACGCGGGAACAACGGGTATATGTAGCATTGGCTGCCCCTGCTAATAGCAGGGGCAGCCTTACGCAAAAACCGACGTACGCAAACGACGTAAACTGCGTACGCAGGGCTCGCGTAGGGTTGTGAATCGGCGTTAGTATGCAATTTGCATACTATGCGCTGACCACAATGGAAACGCCACCTAGCGGCCTGCGTAAGAATGCAGCCTACGATATGACGGCATAAGGAGCCTTATGCCAGTCATTTCTTAGGCTGCATTCGGCGTAACGAGGTTCCTGAATCAGGAGCATTCGTAACGCCGGCACAGGTAAGCAATTGCGCTGCGTAACAGCGTCCCTTTAAAATGTAAAGAAATTTACGGTGGTGTTCTTTTCCTTTCTTTAACCACTTGCTGTCCAGTCAAGTACCTGGTAGGTCATTGATCTTCAAGTGGTTGTACCAGGATGATGCCCAGCCCAGGGACCCCTGCTCTAGGACCTCTGCTTTAAAAAATATATATAGTGGGGCAGATCCACAAAAGAATTACGCCGGCGTATCTATTAATACGCCGGCGTAATTTTAAATTTCCCGCGTCGTATCTTTGTTTTGTATCTTCAAAACAGGATACGACGGCATCTCGGGTCGAACCGACAGGCGTACGTCTTCGTACGCCTTCGGATCTTAGATGCAATTTTTCGGCGGCCGCTAGGTGGCGTTTCCGTCGAATTCCGCGTCGAGTATGCAAATTAGCTAGATACCTTGATCCACGAACGTACGTCTGGCCGGCGCATTTTTTTTTACGTCGTTTGCGTTCGGCTTTTTCCAGCGTATAGTTACCCCTGCTATATGAGGCGTATCCCATGTTAAGTATGGCCGTCGTTCCCGCTTCGAATTTTTAAAATGTTACGTCGTTTGCGTAAGTCGTTCGCGAATAGGGCTTTGCGTAGAATGACTTCACCGTCGTAAACATTGGCTTGTTCCGGTTTAATTTCGAGCATGCGCACTGGGATACCCCCCACGGACGGCGCATGCGCAGTTGAAAAAAAAACGTCATTTACGTCGGGTCAAGACGTATTTACATAAAACACGCCCCCCCCATCACATCCATTTGAATTGCGCGCCCTTACGCTGCCAAAGATACACTACGCCGACGTAACTTACGGTGCGCATTCTTTGAGGATACAAAAAAAAGTAAGTTACGGCGGTGTAGTGTATCAGAGATACGTTACGCCTGACGGAAATATGCGCCAGGGTACGTGGATCTGGCCCACAATATACACTGTGTATACGATGTGTGTTTTTTTTGGGGACCAGCAGAAGGGGGTGTTATCTTCTATTGACATGTTTTTCTCTGTCTTGCCTCAAAAAACATGTTGCTTGCAGAGCTCAATAGCTCAAGTGTGTATGTATATATATATATATATATATATATATATATATGTATATATGTACTTTTTAACAACTTACATTTATTTTTGCAGTGAAGTTTTTATATATATATATATATATATATATATATATATATATATATATATATATATATTAATTTTTTTTTGGCCAAACACAAAATATTCACTGTGTGTACTATGTGTGTTTTTTTTTTGCCCAGCAGAAGGGGGTGTTATCTTCTATTGACATGTTTTTCTCTGTCTTGCCTCAAAAACCATATTGCTTGCGGAGCTCAATAGCTCAAGTGTGTATATATATATATATATATATACGTATATACACATACATACTTTTTAACATCTAACATTTATTTTTGCATTGAAGTTTTCATATATATATATATATATTTTTTTTTTTGCAAACACAAAATATTCACTGGCCCAGATTCAAGAAGCAATAGCTGTTTTGCTCCCGCGTAGCGAATGCCCCTGATTCAGGAACATCGCTTCGCGGACTGCAGCCTAGGATATGACAGACATAAGCCTCCTTATGCCTTCATATCTCAGGCTGCATTCTTGCGTTGGCCGCTAGGGGGCGCGGCCATTGTGATCGGCGTATAGTATGCAAATTGCCGATTCACAAAAGTTGCGCGGGCCCTGCGCACGCAAGGTACGGAGTTTCCGTACGGCGACTTTAGCGTAAGGCTGCTCCTGCTAATAGTAGGAGCAGCCAATGCTAAAGTATAGCCGCCCTTCCCGCTCGTGAAATTTAAATTTCACATCGTTTACGTAAGTGATTCGTGAATGGCGCTGGACGCCATTCACGTTCACTTAGAAGCAAATGACGTCCTTGCGACGTCATTTGCCGCAATGCACGTCGGGAAAGTTTCCCGACGGAGCATGCGCTGTTCGCTCGGCGCGGGAGCGCGCCTAATTTAAATGATTCCCGCCCCCGGCGGGATCATTTACATTAGGCGCACTTACGCAGGGCTAATTAGCATAGCGCCCGCGCAATTTACGGAGCTACTGCTCCGTGAATCGCGGGCAAATCGAAATATTTGCGTGGGCGCAGAGCAAAAATCGTTGCCCTTTGCCCCTGCAAATATTGCGCGGATCTACCTGAATCTGGGCCACTGTGTATACTATGTGTTTTTTTTTGGGACCAGCAGAAGGGGGTGTTATCTTCTATTGACATGTTTTTCTCTGTCTTGGATCAAAAAAAAAAACATGTTGCTTGCAGAGCTCAATAGCTCAAGTATATATATACTTGTAGCCGTGTGTGTACTTTTTAACAACTTACATTGATTTTTGCCTTAAAATGTGTATGTATACATATATATATATATATATATATATATATATATATATATATATATATATATATATATTTTTTTTTTTGCCAAACACAAAATATTCACTGTGTATATGATGTGTGTTTTTTTTGGGGGGGGGGGGGTGTTATTGACAGGTTATTAACAGAAGGGGGTGTTATTGACAGGTTTTCCTCTGTCTTTCCTCAAAAACCATGGGCCAGATCCACAGTGAGAGTACGCCGGCGTATCTACTGATACCCCGGCGTACTTTCAAATTTCCCGCGTCGTATCTTTAGTTTGAATCCTCAAACCAAGATACGACGGCATCTGGGTAAGATCCGACAGGCGTACGGCTTCGGATCGTAGATGCAATACTTTGGCGTCCGTTGGGTGGAGTTTGCGTCGTTTTCCACGTCGGGTATGCAAATTAGCTTTTTCCGTCGATCCACGAACGTACGCGCGGCCGTCATATTCTCTTACGTCGTCTCTAGTCGGCTTTTTCCGGCGTATAGTTAAAGCTGGTATTTTGCGGCGCATAGTTAGACTTGCCATGTTAAGTATGGCCGTCGTTCCCGCGTCGAAATTAGATTTTTTATTTTTTTTGCGTAAGTCGTCCATGAATAGGGATGGACGTAATTCACGTCTAAGTTAAAAAAATGACGCTGCGACGTCATTTAGCGCAATGCACGGCGGGAAATTTAGGGACGGCGCATGCGCAGGACATTCGGCGCGGGGACGCGCTTCATTTAAATGAAACCCGCCCCCAACCCGCCCAATTTCAAATCCGCCGCCAGAAATACACTACGCCGCCGTAACTTACGGCGCGAAATCGCTGACGATTCGAAAATGCGCCAGGTAAGGTACGGCGGCGTAGTGTATCTCTGATACGCTGCGCCGTTCTACAAGTATGTGGATCTGGCCCTGAATATCTCTAACAAACATGTTATATAGAAATATATATTTTTTTCTTTAGAGTGTTGGTGTGACAAATATATCAAAGTACAAAGTCATATACAATAAGAAGAACAGGTAACATGTGGTAAATAATCAACAATATCTTTAATTTTTATTATTATATAAGTATTAGTTTAACCACTTACCCCCCGGACCAATATGCTGCCCAAAGACCAGAGTACTTTTTGCGATTCGGGACTGCGTCGCTTTAACAGACAATTGCGCAGTCGTGCGACGTGGCTCCCAAACAAAATTGTCGTCCTTTTTTTCCCACAAATAGAGCTTTCTTTTGGTGGTATTTGATCACCTCTGCGGTTTTTAGTTTTTGCGCTATAAACAAAAATAGAGCGACAATTTTGAAAAAAGTGAATATTTTTTACATTTTGCTATAATAAATATCCCCCAAAAATATATAAAAAAACATTTTTTTTCCTCAGTTTAGGCCGATACGCATTCTTCTACATATTTTTAGTTAAAAAAATCACAATAAGCGTTTATTGATTGGTTTGCGCAAAAGTTATAGCGTTTACAAAATAGGGGGTATTTTTATGTCATTTGTATTATATTTTTTTTACTAGTAATGGCGGCGATCAGCGATTTTTTTTTTCGGTACTGCGACATTATGGCGGACACTTCGGACACTTTTGACACATTTTTGGGACCATTGGCATTTTTATAGCGATCAGTGCTATAAAAATGCATTGGATTACTATAAAAATGCCACTGGCAGTGAAGGGGTTAACACTAGGGGGCGAGGAAGGGGTTAAGTATGCCTGGGTGTGTTCTTACTGTGGGGGGGGGTGGCCTCACTAGGGGAAACACTGATCCTCTGTTCATACATTGTATGAACAGAAAATCAGCATTTCCCCCGCTGACAGGACCGGGAGCTGTGTGTTTACACACACAGCTCCCGGTCCCCGCTCTGTACCGAGCGATCGCGTGTGCCCGGCGGCGATCGCGCCCGCCGGGCACACGCACGGAAGTCGGGGGCGAGCGGGCGGCGCGCCCCTAGTGGCGGCTGGGAGAGAGGACGTCATACTACGTGCTCTCGCCCAGCCGAGCCAACTTGTCGACGTAGAACGGCGGTGGCCGGTCGGCAAGTGGTTAAACCCAGAATGAGAAGTTCCATTTTGTAATTTTCCTCCACCCCCTAAAAAAACAAAAAAAAAATTGGCCCCAATTCATCTTAGCTTCCTTTTGAGAGAAATATGAATGTTGATAATTAATACGTCTGTTAGTTGGAATCATATAAGCTTGCAACACAGAGCACTTTAAGAAACCTACCTCATAAGTTTGATATGTTTTGTTGGATTTTTTGTTGTATATGTTGTATTATATTATAATTGTATTTCCTTCTTTTAATATAAAATAATATTTTGTAAAGTGTTGAGTAAGTTTTTTTTTTTTATTATTCTTTTTTATAAAATTTTCCACGTAAAACTTTTACCTTCTTTTGCAAATCCTACATATAAAAAAAAAAAAACATTCTGACATTCACATAAATACATACAAAAAAAAAAAATACATTACTACATATAGGTACATAAAAGGATCCATCCTCCTAAACATGCATTTAAAAATAAATCTATCCCGCGGCATATGCTCTTTATTCTCCTAGGTCCTCTGAAAGAGACGAGAGACATGGGAGAAAACCTGTTTCCCCATCTCCCCCCCCTTTCCCCTCCCTCTCTTTAAAGAGGGGGGAAGACACATACGTACACACATATGGATACCCCTCTTTGTATGTGTGACTGTACCCCACAAGAAGGCAGCTTGCCCCATTCCCCAGAAGACAACGCGAGGAGGACGAGGAAGAAGACTTGCCGTGGACTAAGAAGAGGCAGATTAGGAACTTCCGCATAGCAACAACCTTTTCTGGTAAGTATAAAAAAAAACTATTTTATTTTTTCAATTTTTTTGCAATGTTTTTTTGTGTATTTTTTTTTAGGGTGGAACTCCACTTAAATTTTTTTAATTGCCTCTAGGCATTCTGGGGTTTAGCTAAAAATGCTCCGATGCTTCACCCAATACTTGGACAGTCAGGGTGATCAGTGCAGTGGGGGAGTTACAAGCACCGATCACCGCTGACTGTCCTCGTATCCTCCTCCAGCCCCCTTCCATTCTGCTGCTGCCCCCCTCCGTGTCCCCCTGCATACTGCCATCTCCCTCCGTGTCCCCCTGCATACTGCTATCTCTCTCCGTGTCCCCCTGCATACTGCCATCTCTCTCCGTGTCCCTCTGCATACTGCCATCTCCCTCCGTGTCCCCCTGCATACTGCCATCTCCCTCCGTGTCCCCCTGCATACTGCCATCTCCCTCCGTGTCCCCCTGCATACTGCCATCTCCCTCCGTGTCCCCCTGCATACTGCCATCTCTCTCCGTGTCCCCCTGCATACTGCCATCTCCCTCCGTGTCCCCCTGCATACTGCCATCTCTCTCCGTGTCCCCCTGCATACTGCCATCTCCCTCCGTGTCCCCCTGCATACTGGTATCTCCCTCCGTGTCCCCCTGCATACTGCCATCTCCCTCCGTGTCCCCCTGCATACTGCCATCTCTCTCCGTGTCCCCCTGCATACTGCCATCTCCCTCCGTGTCCCCCTGCATACTGCCATCTCTCTCCGTGTCCCCCTGCATACTGCCATCTCTCTCAGTGTCCCCCTGCATACTGCCATCTCTCTCCGTGTCCCCCTGCATACTGCCATCTCTCTCCGTGTCCCCCTGCATACTGCCATCTCTCTCCGTGTCCCCCTGCATACTGCCATCTCTCTCCGTGTCCCCCTGCATACTGCCATCTCTCTCCGTGTCCCCCTGCATACTGCCATCTCCCTCCGTGTCCCCCTGCATACTGCCATCTCCCTCCGTGTCCCTCTCCGTGCTGCCATGTCCCTCTCCATGCTGCCGTGAATAGGAAAGGACGTAACGCACGTCGCCGTTCAAAAGATTACGTCGGTGCGACGTCATTTCGTGCAAAGCACGGCGGGAAATTTCAAAACGGAGCATGCGTGGGGGGGGGTTAGCTGCAGATTCAAAAAGATTGAAAATTGCAGGAATTACACTGACTGGGTATAAATTATACATGCAGACACTTATAAAGAAACATTGTAACTCTCCTAGACTGTAAGCTCTAAGTACCAGGGCCCTCTGATCCCTCCTGTATTGATTTGTATTGTAACTGTACTGTCTGCCCCCCATGTTGTAAAGCGATGCGCAAACTGTTGGCGCAATATAAATCCTGTATAATATATAAACCCTGTATAATAATAATGACGCTGGCATAATCATCTATATAGGCAGAGTGATTCTCATACATGGGGGGAATTATTGTATAAGAAATATAATACTTGTATGCAGGTATGACGTTGGTTGGATCTTCCTGTCTTTGTTACATTTTTTTGCACTCTGTTTTGGGTTTATTCGTTCTCAAGAATAAACCTCACTAATAAAGAATTATCTGATTAAAAAAAATATTATATATGATTTTGGTGTTTTGAGTTGACATCTTCTTTATTATTATTATTATTATCCCCTCCCCCCCTCTCCTGCCCAGACCAATTTTCAGCCTTCAGCGCTGTCACACTTTGAATGACAATTACTCAGTCATGCAACATTGTACTCATATAACATTTTTATATTTTTTTTTTTTCACACCAAATAGAGCTTTCTTTTGGGGGTATTTAATCACTGCTGGGTTTTTATTTTTTTGGTAAGGCTTCATTTCCATGGACGTTTTTACAGCCACTTTTCTGAGCTTTTTTTGCAGCTTAAAAACAGCTCTCCATGTTAGTCTATGGTCTCATGCCCACCATGACGTTTTTGAGCTGTAGATGGCTGAGCAGTTTTTAAGCTGCAAAAAAAACCCAGGACCAGTGAGTTCTGAAGCTCCAGCGTTAGAGCTGTAAAAACGCTAGACGTTAAAAAATGCTCAAAAACGCTCAAAAACTCGCAAAAACGCTACCGTTGCGTTTTTGAGCTCCAGCTCAAAATGAATAAATTAAAAAAATAGAAAAAAATAAAAATAAATAAACATGGACAGGCGTTTTTAAGGTGTAAAAAGGCTAACAAAAGTGTCTGTAAAAACGTCCATGGAAATGAAGCCTAAAAGAAAAAAAGACAGGGGGCCAGATTCACGTACCGCGGCGTATCTGTAGTCGGGCGTAGCGCATATGCGCTACGCCGACGTAACTTAGTGAGGCAAGTACTGTGGGCCAGATTCACAGCGGAGATACGACGGCGTTTCTCCTGATACGCCGTCGTATCTCTGTTTCTATCTATGCGGCTGATTCATAGAATCAGTTACGCATAGATAGGCAGAAGATCCGACAGGTGTAATTGTTTTACACTGTCGGATCTTAGGATGCAGTACCGCGGCCGCCGCTGGGGGGAGTTTGCGTCGTAAACCAGCGTCGGGTATGCAAATTAGTAGTTACGGCGATCCACAACGGTTTTTCGCGGTCGCTGCTAGTCTAGTTTCCCGTCGCAAATTTAGTCGTCGTTTTGGGTGCCCTAACTTTACTCAGCACACGTATGTGCTGTATAAAGTATGGCCGTCGTTCCCGCGTCGAAATTTAAAAATTCACGTCGTTGGCGTAAGACGTCCGGGAATACGGAAGTACGCTACGCACGTCGCCGTTCGAAAAAATGACGTCAGTTCGTGCAAAGCACGGCGGGAATTTCGAAACGGAGCATGCGCAGTAGGTCCGGCGCGGGAGCGCGCCTAATTTAAATGGCACACGCCCCTTTAAATTACGCGGGCTTACGCCGGAGGCCGCCAGTGTAGGTTTTCATTGCAAGTGCTTTGTGAATCAGGCACTTGCGATGAAAACTTGCGGCGGTGTAACGTATCTATGATACGTTACGCTGCCGCAGTTCTACGTGAATCTGGCCCCGTATTCACAAAGCACTTGCTCCCTAAGTTACGGCGGCGTAGCGTATATGGGCCGGTGTAAGCCCGCCTAATTCAAAGTAGGCTGGTATGGGGCGTGTTGTGTGGAAATGAATCGTGACCCCATGTAAATGAAGCGCATGCTCAGTATCACGTCAAATTTTCTCCCTAGGTTACGCCGGCTCAATGCCTGTGACGTGAACGTAACCTACGCACAGCCCCATTCACGTACGACTTACGTAAACAACGTAAAAAGATACACTTGTGCCGACGTCCATACTTTGCATTACCTGCGCCTCATATAGCAGGGGCAACTTTACGCCGGACGTAAGCCTTACGTAAACGGCGTAGCGGGGCGCAAGTACGTTCGTAAATCGGCGTATCTAGGTCCTTTACATATTCGACGCGTAAATCTACGGATGCGCCCCTTGCAGCCAGCGTAAATATGCGCCCAAGATACAACGGCGTACGGCGACTTACGTCGGTCGGCTGAAGCCAGATTTCAGGCGTATCTAGGTTCCAGAATACCACGCAGAGATACGACGGCGCATCTTTTAACTTACGTGGCGTATCAATAGATACGCCGGCGTAAAAGCTTTCTGATTCTGGCCCAGAAAATTTTGAAAAAAAAAAAAAAATTCTTCGTTTCTGTCATTAAATTTTGTAAATAAATAATTTTTCTCCTTCACTGATGAGGCAGCACTGAGGCACAGTGTGAGGCAAGAAGAGCCGATAAACGGCACTTCCTCATTTACATGTGATCGGCTGATCACGGCACAGCCATGATTGCCACGCTGCGTGCCCCCACCTGAAGGAATGCGAGAGCGGTGTTACTGGGGCAACGTCATATGGCGTCGCCCATGAACGAGAGGGGATCCCGCCCACCGTATAGTAAAATGACGGGGGGGGAGAGATCCCCTCTCCTTCTGGGGTAGTTAATAAAAAAAATACACAGGACTAGATTCAGCATTGATTTACGCCGGCGTATCTATAGATACGCCGCGTAAATCCAAGGCTGCGCCGGCGTATCTTTTTTCTGTATTCAGAAAGCAAGATACGCCGACATTAGCCTAAGATCCGACTGGCGTAAGTCTCTTACACCGTCGTATCTTAGGCCCCATACTCACGAGCAAACATGTCTGCTGAAACTGGCCCGCAGGCCAGTTTCAGCAGACATGTTTGGTCGTGTGTGGGCGCGAGCGGGCCGAATTCCAGCAAACATTTGCCCGCCGGGCCTTTTCCCAGCAGACAAATATTCCTGGACTTGTTTTAAAACAGTCCGCTGGAATTCAGCCCGCTCGGACATGTACGGTCGTCAGTACAGACCTACCGTACATGTCCAGGCGCCCGCCGTCCCTCGCATGCGTCGAATGACTTCGACGCATGCGTGGAAGCATTTTAAAGGCGGGCCGCCCACGTCGCCGCGTCATTGTCGCGGCGACACCGCGTCATCGACGCGGCGACACCGCGGACACGCCCCGCGTATTGTTTACGCGCGGACTTCTGTACGATGGTGTGTACAACCATCGTACAGAAGCCCTCTGGCAGACATGTATGGTGGAAACGGTCCGACGGACCGCTTTCACCATACATGTTTGTCCGTGTGTACCCGGCCTTAGGGTGCATATTTACGCTGGCCGCTAGGGGGCGCTTCCATCGTTTTGGCGTAGAATATGCAAATGACCTAGATACGCCGATTCACAAATTTACGTGCGCCCGGCGCTATTTTTGTTACGTCGTTTACGTTAGGCTTTTTCGACGTAAGGTTGCTCCTGCTTCTATGAGGCGCACGCAATGTTAAGTATGGACGTCGTTCCTGCGTCTAATTTTGAATTTTTTTACGTTGTTTGCGTAAGTCGTCCATGAATGGGGCTGGACGTAATTTACGTTCACGTCAAAACCAATGACGTCCTTGCGGCGTACTTTGGAGCAATGCACACTGGAAAATTCCACGGACGGCGCATGCGCCGTTCGGGAAAAACGTCAATCACGTCGGGTCACCAAGAATTAACATAAAACACGCCCCCCTCATCCTCATTTGAATTAGGCACGCTTACGCCGGCCCCATTTACGCTACGCCGCCGTAACTTAGGAGGCAAGTGCTTTGTGAATACAGCACTTGCCTCTCTAACTTGCAGCGGCGTAGCGTAAATACGATACGCTGCGCCACCGTAACAATGCGCGCCCCTACCTGAATCTAGCCCTTGATGTATTTTTTTTTTTAAAGTAGCTTTTTTATTTGTCACAGAAGGTAGAAGACAGAAGGTGGGGCATGTTCAGACAGAGGGTGGGGCATGTTCAGACAGAGGGTGGGGCATGTTCAGACAGAGGGTGGGGCATGTTCAGACAGAGGGTGTGGCATGTTCAGACAGAGGGTGTGGCATGTTCAGACAGAGGGTGTGGCATGTTCAGACAGAGGGTGTGGCATGTTCAGACAGAGGGTGTGGCATGTTCAGACAGAGGGTGGGGCATGTTCAGACAGAGGGTGTGGCATGTTCAGACAGAGGGTGTGGCATGCGGGACATGCTTTTCATGTAACCAGGCAGGTGATTGGTTGCTAGGACCGCCCGCATTCTAGTAATTAACCACTTCACCCCCGGACCATATTGCTGCCCAAAAAGTACTTTTTGCGATTCGGGACTGCGTCGCTTTAACAGACAATTGCGCGGTCGTGCGACGTGGCTCCCAAACAAAATTGGCGTCCTTTTTTTCCCCACAAATAGAGCTTTATTTTGGTGGTATTTGATCACCTCTGCGGTTTTTATTTTTTGCGCTATAAACAAAAATAGAGCGACAATTTTGAAAAAAAATAATATTTTTTACTTTTTGCCATAATAAATATCCCCCAAAAATATATAAAAAAACATTTTTTTTCCTCAGTTTAGGCCGATACGTGTTCTTCTACATATTTTTCGTAAAAAAAAATCGCAATAAGCGTTTATGATTGGTTTGCGCAAAAAGTTATAGCGTTTACAAAATAGGGGGTATTTTTGTCATTTTTATTAATATTTTTTTTTTACTAGTAATGGCGGCGATCAGCGATTTTTTTCGGTATTGCGACATTATGGCGGACACTTCGGACACTTTTGACACATTTTTGGGACCATTGGCATTTTTATAGCGATCAGTGCAATAAAAATGCATTGGATTACTATAAAAATGCCACTGGCAGTGAAGTGGTTAACACTAGGGGGTGGGGAAGGGGTTAAGTATGCCTGGGTGTGTTCTAACTGTGGGGGGGGGTGGCCTCACTAGGGGAAACACTGATCCTCTGTTCATACATTGTATGAACAGAAGATCAGCATTTCCCCCGCTGACAGGACCGAGAGCTGTGTGTTTACACACACAGCTCCCGGTCCCCGCTCTGTAACGAGCGATCGCGTGTGCCCTGCGGCGATCGCGCCCGCCGGGCACACGCACGGGAGTCGGGGGCGCGCGCCCCTAGTGGCGGCTGAAAGAGCCGACGTAGAATGACGTGCTCTCGCCCAGGAGAGCCAGCTTGCCGACGCGGTCGGCAAGCAGTTAATCACCAGCTTGTTAACTTAAAAAGCACGTCCCGCATGCCCCGCCCTCTGTCCGGACATGTCGTGCCTTCTATAGGATGAGTGATGTAGCGGTGGCGGGGGAAGGAGGATGTCAGCTGGGAGAGGAAACTCTGGCTGTTAAATGGCGGACCTACGGTCCAGATAGGACTGTCATTCGGTCGGCTATTTGGACCGCGGTCCGCCATTTAGTGATGCCTGGTGTAGAGATATATTGAAAAGAATAAAAGACAATAAAAATTTACTCACTAATTAAAAGTTTATCAAGGCTTGTCCTAAACCCGTGTAGACCTCCATAGGATAGGCTTGCTGAAGCAGAGTTGGTGGAAGTACAGCTGTCAGGCCTCAGGCTCCCTAATGCCACCGTGACGGCATGTCTAGTGTTATTAAATGCAAATAATTTATATACAGTAATATAGAAAGGTCCAGAGGCCTAATGGTGATCTCGAGGGTTAGGGAGAGCTGACCTCCTTCATTGTAGAGTGGGTTACCAACAGGCCCAGACTGGCCATAGGGCATATGCCCGGTGGGCCGCAGGTCACGTCTCTGTAATGTAGGGGGGGTCTGTATGGGCTGTATTGTAGGGGGAGTCTGTATTGTGTAGGGGGGGTCTGTAATGTAGGGGGGTCTGTACTGTAGGGAGGTCTGCACTGTAGGGAGGGGGTCTGTACTGTAGGGAGGGAGTCTGTACTGTAGGGAGGGGGTCTGCACTGTAGGGAGGGGGCCTGCACTGTAGGGAGGGGGTCTGTACTGTAGGGAGGGGGTCTGCACTGTAGGGAGGGGGTCTGCACTGTAGGGAGGGGGTCTGCACTGTAGGGAGGTCTGTGTAACATGCAGAACTGTTCGGGGGGTGTCTGTGTAACAAACTGTGGGGGCTGTGTAATGTAAAGGGGTCCAGAGGTGCGGTGCTATATAATGTAAAGGGGTCCAGAGGTACAAGGTGCTGGAACCCCACATACCATCATTAACCACTGCCGTGCCCCCCCACCTCCCCGGGCTGCTCAGTCTAAAATGCCCGGGCCTATTTTTTGTCTCAGTCCGGGCCTGGTTACCAAGCATGGTGGGTGTGATGTGGGAGAGAGGGTTAGGGCCAGGCCACCCTTGAGTAGATGCAATGGTAATTGGCAGACTCCGAGACTTCTATAGGCAGACAGCTATACAGTGGAAGACCTCCAGCCGGATAACACTTCTGTATAGGTAGGGTCGTTGTCTCCTATGGCAACTAATCTTGTAACAGTCAATAAAGGTAGTTGTACGTAACTCTTGGTAACACACAACAGTCCGTTTCTTATCTCACAGTATCCCACTGTAGATCTTCACTCACTGAGCTCCAAGTCTCTCACTAGACTTCCAGATCCCAGCCGCCCGCTGGATCCCCTGAGCTTTTCCACAGCTATCCTTCAGTATACCCCTCAAGCATCACCCCCACTATCCTGCTGGGTCCCTGGCTTGGCACTTGCTGATGCATTCCTACTTCTTCACCGTCCCCGGCTGGTGAGAAGACTGCTCAGGTACTTGCTTCAGCAAGGTGGATGGTCCCTTAGTGGCGACAGCTTTCCCTCTACCTCCAACCACAACTGGTTCCCGTTCGTCTGAACTAGGGATGAGCCAAACACCCCCCCGTTCGTTTCGCACCAGAACTTGCGAACACACCAAATGTTCGTGTGAACTTTAGAACCCTATTAAAGTCTATGGGACTTGAACATTTGAAATCTAAAGTGCTAATTTTAAAGGCTAATATGCAAGTTATTGTCCTAAAAATTGTTTGGGGACATGTATCAATGCAAAAACAAGTTTTAAAAACGGCCATTTTTTTCGGGAGCAGTGAATTTAATAATGCTAAAAGTGAAACAATGAAAGTGTAATATTACTTTAAATTTCGTACCTGGGGGGGTGTAAAGTCAGCATGTGAAATAGCGCATGTTTCCCGTACATAGAACTGTCCCTGCACAAAGTGTCATTTCTGAAAGGAAAAAAAGACATTTAGAGAGAATTCATTCATAAAAAAAAAAAATAGTGTGGGGGTCCCCCCAAATTCCATTACCAGGCCCTTCAGGTCTGAAATGGATATTAAGGTGAACCCCGCCGTCAATTTAAAAAAAAATGACGTGGGGTTCCCCCCAAATATCCATTCCAGACCCTTTCAGCTCTGGTGTGGATTTTAAGGGGAACTCCACCCCAAATTTTTTTAAAAAATGGCGTGGAGTTCCCCCAAAAATTCACACCAGACCCCTTATCCGAGCACGTTAACCTGGCCGGCCGCAGAAAAGAGGGGGGGACAGAGTGCGGCCCCCCCCCTCTCCTGAATCGTACCAGGCCACATGCCCTCAACATGGGGAGGATGTCCCCATGTTGATGGGGACAAGGGCCTCATCCCCACAACCCTTGCCCGGTGGTTGTGGGGGTCTGCGGGCGGGGGGCTTATCAGAATCTGGAAGACCCCTTTAACAAAGGGGACCCCCAGATCCTGCCCCCCCCCCTAGTGGCTAATATGGAAATCTCTATATTTCACACAATCCTAAAATATGGAAGAGGCAAACATGTCACATCTGAAAATGACTATAAAACTGACTTTAATGAATTAATAACTCAAAATATTTGGCCACTTAAACGACACTATACTTCCCATTTAGGCCCTTTTCACACGGGGTGGATCCGCTGGATGAAATCCGCTTTGCTCAGTGGGGGGGGGGGTCGCTTAGTTGATTCCTGCTGATCGGATCGGATGGCAGGCTGGCGTCAGTGGACGTACATCCGTAATGCCTATACAATCAATGAGTGGCCCGATTGGATCCGCCTGAAACAATGTGACAGGCCGATCGGAGTGGGCCCGATCGTGTGAAATGTATATTTTTGGTATTCATACTCCTAATGTTTGGAATGTTATGTAGAAAATTGGAGTTCTGTCGCTCCCATTGTATTTAAGTATAGCTGTATTTGTTTGGCTATACATGCTTTATGTACTATAACAGTTTGATAAGCTTTGTATTTTTTTTTATCCTTTAAATTTGTGTTCAAATTTAAAATGTTATTAAAACTGATTTTTTTTTAAATCCATTTTAATTGTAAATTTTATTTAAAAATAACATTTACATTTTTTTAAATGTAGTTTTTGTAAAAAATTTAAAACATTTATTTTAAATATATTTGCTTTATTTTTTGTATATATGTATGATGTATATAATGTATATCATGGTGTACCATGTACAGTAGCTCAATAGTTACTTTAAATGAGTTACAAGTATCCCCTTGGCATGCGAATTCTAATAATAATAAAAAGTATTATTCTCAAGTGGTTTCTGTTTATTTTTTGAATTTTTATTACTGATGTTGCCCTTTTGTTGAAGCTGAACTCTGGGCTGAACAAATATATAAAATCCATTATTTATGTGTCTTTTTCTTGAATCTCGGTGTGCTTTGTGTATTTCTTCCGGCTCTGTGCAGTAATCCAGTGTGATACTTTACCTCTGTGCAGGAGCTTCCTGTACTAAAGACCGGCCATTGCTGCTCTCCCTGCTTGTGAAGGGTGACTGGTATTGTCTCCGCCCCCTCCTGTAGTTTACTGTAGGCAGCCTGTAGTGGGTGGGGCCTGCTTGGCCCATCCCACAGCTCTGCTCTGTCTGCTTGTGCAGGGTGACTGGTATTGTCTCCGCCCCTCTCCTGTAGTTTCCTGTAAGCAGCCTGTAGTGGGTGTCCTAACCCTACCCCTATCCCTACTCATAACCCTAACCCTAGCCCTTAAACCAACTACTCCTAACCCTAACCTAACCCTACTCCTAACCCTAACCCCTACCCTACTCCTAACCCTACTTCTAACCCTAGCCCAAACCCCTACTCCTAACCCTAACCTAACCCTACTCCTAACCCTAACCCCTACCCTACTCCTAACCCTAGCCCTAACCCCTACTCCTAATCCTACCTCTAACCCTAACCCCTACCCTAACCCTACTCCTAACCCTAACCTAGCCCTAACCCCTACTCCTAACCCTATTTCTTAGCCTAACCCCTACCCTAACCCTACTCCTAACCCTAGCCTTAGCTCTAACCCTAACCTAACCCTACTCCTAACCCTAAACCCTACCCCTAACCCTACTCCTAACCCCTACTCCTAGCCCTAGCCCTAACCTCTAAACCTAACCCTACCCCGAATTTAAACAATTCCAAAATAAGCAAAAAAAAAATTCGATTGAAATTTGAATTCGAATACTTTTCGAATAGTTTTCAAATTGGAATCATTTTTGAATTCCATTATTTTTCAAAATTCCAAAGAGAATAAAGTATAATAGAAAACAAAGGAATAGAATAGAAAAAAAATAGGATAGAAAAGAATATAACAGGAAATAAAAGAATATTTATCTAAATAACAAATCAAAACAAAACAAAATCCTTTTATTCATTCTGCACATGTCTAACAAGAAGAAGTGTCATTACTGACAGGATCTCCAGAAAAAGAAATGATTTGCAATAGAAAACCGAATACAGTGAGACTCGATGGCAAACATACTAGAAAGTAGATTCTGGGTGTTCACCCGGCTTTGGTGATGAATTCATTCACCTCGTTCTTATGTTTTTTACCACAACGGAGGCGGAGGAGGATATTTATTGGCTGGTGAGGCTCCCATTGGCCACAAGGATATTGTCCTCCTGCATTGCTGTGATTGCCCCTCCTGGGGTTGGGGGATGGAGGGGACATCGGGAGGAAGAGCTCAGGAAACCTTCTCATGTACCCACCATAGGAGAGAGGTGCGGATGATGGAGGAAGAGATTTCTGTCTCTGATTGATGTGATGAGAGTGGAATCACTGAGGAAATTCTGTGGCTTTCACAGGAAGTTCTATAAATATTCACAGATCATCAGATGACTAAACCGACACACACCAACCTATAGCAGTACAATGTGTGGGCATCACACCAACCTATACCAGTACAATGTATGGGCATCACACCAACCTATACCAGTACAATGTATGGGCATCACACCAACCTATACCAGTACAATGTGTGGGCATCACACCAACCTATAGCAGTACAATGTGTGGGCATCACACCAACCTATATCAGTACAATGTATGGGCATCACACCAACCTATAGCAGTACAATGTGTGGGCATCACACCAACCTATATCAGTACAATGTGTGGGCATCACACCAACCTATAGCAGTACAATGTGTGGGCATCACACCAACCTATAGCAGTACAATGTGTGGGCATCACACCAACCTATATCAGTACAATGTGTGGGCAGACGTCCATCTAACGCTCCATGGCTTTTGGATGCAAATTGCAACAAATGTCTGTAAAATTCATGATTTATTGATCCGACTTCAGTGATGTGAAAGCCCCCTTCCCTTTCCCCCCCCCCCGAATGCAATACGTTTCTGCAATAAAAATATTATAAAACTATCCCCTATTTTGTAAACGCTATAACTTTTGCGCAAACCAATCAATAAACACTTTTTGCAATTTTTTTTATTTACCAAAAAATATGTAGAAGAATACGTATCGGCCTAAACTGAGGAAGAAATTCATTATTTTTTTTTTATTATTATTTGGGGGATATTTATTATAGCAAAAAGTAAATATTGGGGTAGATTCAGGTACATTTGCGCATTTTTTACAGAAGCGCAGCGCACTGTTTTGCCGCTGCGCCTCCGTAAATTACCCGCACTACGCTCGATTCACGGAGCAGTAGCTCCGTAAATTCCGTGGGCGCACCTGAAAAATGCCCGGCGTAAGAGCGCGCAATTTAAATGATCCCGTAGGGGGCGTGGATCATTTAAATTAGGTGCGTTCCCGCGCAGAGCGTAGTGCGCATGCTCCGTCGGGAAACTTTCCCGACGTGCATTGCGGTAAATGACGTCGCAAGGACGTCATTTGCTTCAAAGTGAACGTGAATGGCGTCCAGCGCCATTCACGATTCACTTACGCAAACAACGTAATTTTCTAATTTCGCGACGCGGGAACGACGGGTATACGTAGCATTGGCTGCCCCTGCTAATAGCAAGGGCAGCCTTACGCAAAAACCGACGTACGCAAACGACGTAAACTGCGTACGCAGGGCGCGCGTACGGTTGTGAATCGGCGTGAGTATGCAATTTGCATACTCTACGCTGACCACAACGGGAACGCCACCTAGCGCCCTGCGTAAGAATGCAGCCTACGATACGACGGCATAAGGAGCCTTATGCCAGTCATATCTTAGGCTGCAGTCGGCGTATCGAGGTTCCTGAATCAGGAGCATTCGATACGCCGGCGCAAGTAAGCAATTGCGCTGCGTAACTATGGTTACGCAGACGCAATTGCTCTCTGAATCTACCCCATTGTTTTTTTTTTTCAAAATTGTCGCTCTATTTTTGTTTATAGCGCAAAAAATAAAAAACGCAGAGGTGATCAAATACCACCAAAATAAAGCTCTATTTGTGGGGAAAAAAGTACGCCAATTTCGTTTGGGTACAGCGTCGCACGACCGCGCAATTGTCAGTTAAAGCGTCGCAGTGCCGAATCCCAAAAAGTGCTCTGGGCACGAAGGGGGTAAAATCTTTCCGGGGGTGAAGTGGTTAAATTAAAGCTAAAAAAAAAAAAAAAAATCGTCCAATACTAAAGCCCAACTCCAGGCTTCATCTCCCATCCCCCAGTGTACCCCACCCCCACCTGTAACTCCCATCAATATTTATTCATTCAGTTTTTTTCCAAAGTCTTCTTTCCTGCCTCTTACGGTACAATTGACACTTTGCTAAAAAAATATAATAATAATTGCAACCCCTCTGCCACTTAGAATGCCATCACCCAAACACTGTGTGAAACGCATAGGCGTTGGGGGAGGGGATGTTAGTGGTCCATTATTCAATTAGAAACTGATAAAGACAGATGGGTGAGTGAGAAAACTTTTCACACCTAAGCCCGCGACGGGTCAGAAGGTCACCATCAGATATCAAATCAAATAAAAAGACGAAGGTAAATCTATCGCAATCATATAGTTCTACATTAACCACTTAAAGGACCGGAAGATTTGCCCCTTTAATGACCTTTTTTTTGCGATACGGCACTGCGTCGCTTTAACCCACTTCAGCCCCGGAGGATTTGACTGCCCAATGACCGGGCCATTTTTTGCGATTCGCCACTGACAATTGCGCGGACGTGCGACGTGGCTCCCAAACAAAATTGGCGTCCTTTTTTCCCCACAAATAGAGCTTTCTTTTGGTGGTATTTGATCACCTCTGCGGTTTTTATCTTTGCGCTATAAACAAAAATAGAGCGACAATTTTGAAAAAGAAAAACAATGGGGTAGATTCAGGTACCTTTTGCGGCGGCGTATCTCCATGTGTGTGTCATCATTTTCCCCGGAGTCAGTGGGCAGCGCCGAGGGCTTCGTTGCCATCACAACGGGGTGGGCACTTCCAACGCTGATGCCCGTTGTGATGGCAACGTGAGAAGTTTACGGCGCTTCGATACTGTCATACTGCGCATGCGCGAGAACGGGCGGTGCATGCTGGTCACGCGGCTGCACCGTGTTCCCGGAACATTATGCTTGTGGGCTTCACATGCCCACAAGCAATATGCGAACAGCCAGGAAGCAACTATATAAGTAATTTTTTTAATATTAAACCGGACATCGGGGGACGAAATTTTACGTGAGTGTTATATGGTAATGTTTTAAACTTATCAAATTTTATTATTTTTTTTTTAACCACTTAAGGACCGCCTCATGTACATATACGTCAGCAGAATGGCACAGGCAGGCAAATCAACGTATATATACGTCCTCTGCTTGACGTGGGTCGGGGGTCCGATCGGGACCCTCCCTGGGAAATGCGGCAGTCCCCGTGGCTTCAGGAGCGATCCGGGACGACGGCGCGGCTATTCGTTTATTGCCGCTCCGTCGCGATCGCTCCCCGGAGCTGAAGAACGGGGAGAGCCGTATGTAAACACAGCTTCCCCGTGCTTCACTATGGCGGCGCATCGATCGAGTGATCCCTTTTATAGGGAGACTCGATCGATGACGTCAGACCTACAGCCACACCCCCCTACAGTTGTAAACACACACACACTGAACCCTAAATGTTACAGCGCCCCCTGTGTTTAACTCCCAAACTGCAACTGTCATTTTCACAATAAACAATGCAATTTAAATGCATTTTTTGCTGTGAAAATGACAATGGTCCCAAAAATGTGTCAAAATTGTCCGAAGTGTCCGCCATAATGTCGCAGTCACGAAAAAAATCGCTGATCGCCGCCAATAGTAGTAAAAAAAAAAAATAAAAAAAAATGCAATAAAACTATCCCCTATTTTGTAAACGCTATACATTTTGCGCAAACCAACCGATAAACGATTATTGCGATTTTTTTTTACCAAAAATAGGTAGAAGAATACGTATCGGCCTAAACTGAGGAAAAAAAATTATATATGTTTTTGGTGGATATTTATTATAGAAAAAAGTAAAAAATATTGCATTTTTTTCAAAATTGCCGCTCTATTTTTGTTTATAGCGCAAAAACTAAAAACCGCAGATGTGATCAAATACCACCAAAAGAATGCTCTATTTGTGGGGGGAAAAAGGACGCCAATTTTGTTTGGGAGCCACGTCGCACGACCGCGCAATTGTCTGTTAAAGCGAAGCAGTCCCGAACTGTAAAAACACCTTGGGTCTTTAGGCAGCATATTGGTCCGGGGCTTAAGGGGTTAATATAACATCAGGGGGAATCAAAGGGTTAACTGCGTGCCTTGCCAGTGTTTTGGTGTACAGCGTGGTGCTTTTACTAAGGGAAGTGATGGGGTTTTCTTTCCCTGCTTTGCAGGACAAAGCTCTGCCTTGTTTACATAGGCAGAGTTCTGTCCTGTGTGTCTTCTCGACGATCGGTGGTGCTTGCAGTCATCCATTGGCCAGCACCTGATGATCGGCATCTGCTGTATATAATCACAGCACAGCTGGGTCACTGGGGGGGGGGGCACACGCCCCCTACCCACAAGTGCCGGATCACGCACCTAGTACACGATCTGCACAGCAGAGCCGCCTTGCCGCCTAACATGTAAGTGATACGGTCAGGAAGCAGTTAAACGGTGAATTCGGAGACAGAGGAAAGCAAGATGAATGCAGAGAAGGTTTTATTCAAACTGGGCTGAGGTTTGGGGTTAAGGTTAGTGGTTAGGCTTAGGGGTTAGGGTTTGAGGTTAGGGGTTGGGGGTTGGAAGTTAGGGTTAGTGATTAGAAGTTAGGGTTAGTGGCTAGGGTTAGGGTTAGGGATTGTAGTTTAGGGGGGTTAGGGTTAGGGATTGTAGTTTAGGGTTAGTGGTTAGGGGTTAGGGTTTAGGGTTAGGGATTGTAGTTTAGGGTTAGTGGTTAGGGGTTAGGGTTAGGGTTAGGGATTGTAGTTTAGGGTTAGTGGTTAGGGGTTAGGGTTAGGGATTGTAGTTTAGGCTTAGTGGTTAGGCTTAGTGGCTAGGGTTAGGGTTAGGGATTGTAGTTTAGGGTTAGTGGTTAGGGCTTAGGGTTAGGGATTGTAGTTTAGGGTTAGTGGTTAGGGGTTAGGGTTTAGGGTTAGGGTTAGGGATTGTAGTTTAGGCTTAGTGGTTAGGGGTTAGGGTTTAGGGTTAGGGTTAGGGATTGTAGTTTAGGCTTAGTGGTTAGGGTTTAGGGTTAGGGTTAGGGATTGTAGTTTAGGCTTAGTGGTTAGGGTTAGGGCTAGGGATTGTAGTTTAGGGTTAGGGGTTAGGGTTAGGGATTGTAGTTTAGGCTTAGTGGTTAGGGGTTAGGGTTAGGGATTGTAGTTTAGGCTTAGTGGTTAGGCTTAGTGGCTAGGGTTAGGGTTAGGGATTGTAGTTTGGGGTTAGTGGTTAGGGGTTAGGGTTAGGGTTAGGGATTGTAGTTTAGTGTTAGTGGTTAGGGGTTAGGGTTAGGGATTGTAGTTTAGGGTTAGTGGTTAGGGGTTAGGGTTAGGGTTAGGGTTAGGGATTGTAGTTTAGTGTTAGTGGTTAGGGGTTAGGGTTAGGGATTGTAGTTTAGGGTTAGTGGTTAGGGGTTAGGGTTAGGGATTGTAGTTTAGTGTTAGTGGTTAGGGGTTAGGGTTAGGGATTGTAGTTTAGGGTTAGGGGTTAGGGTTAGGGATTGTAGTTTAGGGTTAGGGGTTAGGGTTAGGGATTGTAGTTTAGGGTTAGTGGTTAGGGGTTGGGTTTAGTGGTTAGGGCATAGACACAGCCGTAATGGATCAGAGAAGAAATGATAAGATAAGAGGATTTCTATCAATGTTTTTCAACATCTTTTACAAATAAATATGTGAAGGGGGGGTACATTTGTATTCAGCCCCCTTTACTCTGATACCCCCATCTAAAATCTAGTGGAACCAATTGCCTTCAGAAGTCACCTAATTGCATCCACTATGCCATCAAACGCAGCCACTGTGCCCATCAAACGCAGCCACTGTGCCATCAAACGCAGCCACTGTGCCATCAAACACATCCACTGTGCCCATCAAACGCAGCCATTGTGCCATCAAACGTAGCCACTGTGCCCATCAAATGCAGCCACTGTGCCATCAAACGCAGCCACTGTGCCATCAAACGCAGCCACTGTGCCCATCAAACGCAGCCACTGTGCCCATCAATTGCCGCCACTGTGCCATCAAACGCAGCCACTATGCCCATCAAACGCAGCCACTGTGCCCATCAATTGCCGCCACTGTGCCCATCAAACGCAGCCACTGTGCCCATGAAACGCACCTACTGTGCTCATTAATTGCCGCCACTGTGCCATCAAACGCAGCCACTGTGCCCATCAAACGCAGCCACTGTGCCCATCAAACGCAACCACTATGCCATCAAACGCAGCCACTGTGCTCATCTTAAAACGCAGCCACTGTGCCCATCAAACGCAGCCACTGTGCCATCAAACGCAGCCACTGTGCCCATCAAACGCAGCCACTGTGCCCATCAAAAGCAGCCACTGTGCTCATCAGACGCAGCCACTGTGCCATCAAACGCAGCCACTATGCCATCAAACGCAGCCACTGTGCCCATCAAACGCAGCCACTGTGCCCATCAAAAGCAGCCACTGTGCCCATCAAAAGCAGCCACTATGTCCATCAAACGTAGCCACTGTGCCCATCAAACACAGCCACTGTGCCCATCAAACACAGCCACTGTGCCCATCAATTGCCGCCACTGTGCCATCAAATGCAGCCACTGTGCCCATCAAACGCAGCCACTGTGCCATCAAACGCAGCCTCTATGCCCATCAAACGCAGCCACTGTGCCCATCAATTGGCAGGGGGTGTGTCCTCTGCCTACATACTTTTGCTGATAGATGTCCCTCATTACCATCTTAAAAAGTTATGAGGTGGGCATTCTGTACCCAGTTTTATAGGCCAGATACAGCCCTAACGTGCCCTAATGTGCCCTAACGTGCCCTAATGTGCCCTTATGTGCCCTAATGTGCCCCCACACATTTATTTCTGATCAGCGATCCACAAGATAACCTGGGCACAATTCAATAGACGTGCAGTGAGAGAAAAATCCCCCCATACAGTTATCCTGTGTTTGTGTTACTTGCTTAGCAATGTGGTCTGAAGCTAAAGTTGATATTTCCTTTTTCTAGAACGAGAACTATAGCAGGTAATTTTCAGCAGAACACCACGAATGGAATATGTGGTCAGCTCGCGGAGGGAGGAGTCCGGCAGTCAGGCACTGAAGTCACACTTGTGTTGGTTCTGAGCACTATGAATATTTCCAGTGATGGCCTCCGTAGTGCTGCTCCTGAGCCTCCTTCTAGGTAGGTGGGTTTGATTTTGTGAATCTGATCTCACCAATCGTAATCCAGGAATTACCCCCAAATGTTCATTATCATTTATTCTCGATTATCTGTCTATGGGGAGTCCTGCTGCTACTTTGTGTGATTGGTGGTTAAATGTGTCAATGGCTGTGCTTTTATATAGTTCTATGAAGTAGTCGGAGGATTCAGCATGTTATGTTTTGTGGTCACGGTGGTGGAAAATGTTCTCCTCGGCGTAAAATCAAGCTGAGAATTTCTTGTGTTTTATGAAAACATATCTTTAAAGCTTGTAGGGCCCCCCCCCCCATGAACATGCTTCACCAAAGATTACCATGGCCCGGATTCACAAAGCACTTGCGCCGACGTATCTCGAGATACGCCGCGTAAGTGCAAATATGCACCGTCGTATCTGTGCGCCGTGCCCACAAAGCAAGATACGCCTGAAAATAGGCTTGATCCGACCAACGTAACTTGCCTACGCCAGGGTAGAGTGGGCGCATATTTACGCTGGACGTATTTGTCGCTCCCATTGATTTTCTATTCACATATGCAAATGAGGGAGATACGCCGATTCACGAACGTCCGTCCGTCCGACGCAGTGCGCGTAAAGTCATACGTCCGGCGTAAAGTTATGCCCCATAAAGGAGGTGTAACTCAGCAGCATTCATGCAAAGGTCTGCACCAGGGAACTCAAGCCGTCGTATTTTACGTTGTTTACGTTGGACGTGAATATGACTAGGCGTAGGTTACGTTCACGCCGTAGGCAGTGATCCGTTGTATCTTAGGGAGTAGATCCGACGTGATTCTGAGCATGCGCACTGGGATGCGTCCACGGGTCGGCGCATGCGCCGTTCATTATACGTATCTGTCTGAGACTCAGCCCATCATTTGCATGGGGTCACGCCTCATTTGCATGGCTCACTCCCACTTCCACCTATGCCGGCTTACGCCTAGGAAACCCAGCGCAGATTTGGCAGCACTGGCTTTGTGAATCCAGTGCTTGCCTCTCTGCGCTGCGTCGGCATAGCGTAAAGAAGATACGCTACGGCGGCATAAATATGCGCCGCTGTTTATGAATCTGGGCCCATGTGTGTACACAGGCCAGCCATTGTTTTATAATGGTGTTCATTCACATCGGTGAAATGTGCTGCCATTATATTTTTCTGATACAATGATGGACATTTCAGTGTCTATTGATGGCAATGGCAGCACATGGAAACTTTCGATAACACATGATGATGCACATGGAAAGGCGTCTGAATGAACGATGACGTACAGTTGTAATAAAAAGTATGTGAACCCTTTTGGAATGATATGGATTTCTGCACAAATTTGCCATAAAATGTGATCTGATCTTGACTGACCTAAGCAACCAATGACTGACCTAAGCAACCAATGACAGACCTAAGCAACCAATGACTGACCTAAGCAACCAATGACTGGCCTAAGGAACCAATGACTGACCTAAGCAACCAATGACAGACCTAAGCAACCAATGACTGGCCTAAGGAGCCAATGACTGACCTAAGCAACCAATGACAGACCTAAGCAACCAATGACAGACCTAAGCAACCAATGACAGACCTAAGCAACCAATGACTGACCTAAGCAACCAATGACTAACCTACACAACCAATGACTAACCTAGGCAACCAATGACAGTCCTAAGCAACCAATGACCGGCCTAAGCAACCAATGACTGACCCAAGCAACCAATGACCGGCCTAAGCAACCAATGACTGACCTAAGCAATCAATGACAGTCCTAAGCAACCAATGACCGACCTAAGCAACCAAGAACGGTGTCTATTGATCTATATTTTGACAGGGTCAAGCATGATAAGTTGTAGCATGCATCAACGTTGGTCAGATTTGATCAACAAGAGGACAGTCAGTGTCAAGCGGGTGAAGAGAGTAGAAGGGAACACTAAAAAGTAAGAGAGAAAAAGTAAAAAATACTAACCCAATTATTTCAGGTTTGTAGAACTTAGCAAGGTGCATACAACGCACCAAGACAATAATGAAATAACCGGGATTGCAGTGCTAATGTATATAAATTATTTTGGCAGTTATCAAGAAAAAACCTAAACACAGTACTATTCATGACCAACCTAAGCAACCAATGACTGATCTAAGCAACCAATGACCGACCTAAGCAACCAATGACTGACCTAAGCAATCAATGACTGACCTAAGCAACCAATGACTGACCTAAGCAACCAATGACTGACCTAAGCAACCAATGACTGACCTAAGCAACCAATGACTGACCTAAGCAACCAATGAACGACCTAAGCAACCAATGACCAACCCAAGAAACCAATGAACGACCCAAGAAACCAATGAACGACCTAAGCAACCAATGACCGACCTAAGCAACCAATGACCGACCTAAGCAACCAATGACAGTCCTAAGCAACCAATGACAGTCCTAAGCAACCAAAGACAGTCCTAAGCAACCAATGACAGACCTAAGCAACCAATGACTGACCTAAGCAACCAATGACAGACCTAAGCAACCAATGACTGATCTAAGCAACCAATGACCGACCTAAGCAACCAATGACTGACCTAAGCAATCAATGACTGACCTAAGCAACCAATGACTGACCTAAGCAACCAATGACTGACCTAAGCAACCAATGACTGACCTAAGCAACCAATGACTGACCTAAGCAACCAATGAACGACCTAAGCAACCAATGACCAACCCAAGAAACCAATGAACGACCCAAGAAACCAATGAACGACCTAAGCAACCAATGACCGACCTAAGCAACCAATGACCGACCTAAGCAACCAATGACCGACCTAAGCAACCAATGACAGTCCTAAGCAACCAATGACAGTCCTAAGCAACCAAAGACAGTCCTAAGCAACCAATGACAGACCTAAGCAACCAATGACTGACCTAAGCAACCAATGACAGACCTAAGCAACCAATGACCAACCTAAGCATCCAATGACCGACCTAAGCAACCAATGACAGACCTAAGCAGCCAATGACAGTCCTAAGCAACCAATGACCGACCTAAGCAACCAATGACAGACCTAAGCAACCAATGACAGTCCTATGCAACCAAAGACAGTCCTAAGCAACCAATGACAGACCTAAGCAACCAATGACCGACCTAAGCAACCAATGACAGACCTAAGCAACCAATGACCGACCTAAGCAACCAATGACCGACCTAAGCAACCAATGACAGACCTAAGCAACCAATGACTGACCTAACCAACCAATGGCAGACCTAAGCGGGTAAAAAGAGTAGAAGGGAACACACAAAATTAAGGGAGAAGGGTAATAAGGTGACGGGGTATTGGAGGAAGAAGAGGAGAGTCAGGTAGGGATTCCGGGGGCTTCTTGGGCAATAGCAGGTTGCAGATGGCTCGGTGGCAGAAGACGGAGAGACGTCAATGGAGTAGTAGAAGGGTGGAGCTCAAATTAGGGGGGAGATAATGGTCCATCCACAGCTGCCAGATTCTAGTATATTTCGCTACTCTATCTTTAAAAACTTCTTCAATTTTAGACAAATTACTTTATTTTTAGACTCAACAAGGTTCAGGTGGGAAGTTAAAATTAGTTTTCTCACAATTTTTTTTTTTTTTTTTACATACTGTCACCAGTGCTGTACAGGGTCACCATATGGCTGGTATGGTAGTGATCAACTAACGGGTGACAGCATGTAAAAAATAATAATAAAAAAATATTTTTTTAATCAATTTATTAATTTGTTTTTCCTTTTTTAATAGTTTTTTTTAATTTTTTTACAATTTTCTTTATTTGTAAATCCTGTCATCACAGTAGTTCAGTGTCACCATAGTGATGGTTAATAAAATAGAAATAATAAAACTGCAGGAAAATAATAGCTGAGGGGAAAAGAGGGCCAAGGAGTTAATTAGAGCCGATTAGGATATAATAAGGGTTAAGAAGGGGTTAATTAGCCATATTTTATTTTTATTTTTGTAATTCTTTTTTTACTTGTCAGGTTGCTTTAACTGCCTAATCAATGTTTATAAACAATGTTACTTTGTATCTCTCTATCTCCCGCCTGATCAATGT
This sequence comes from Rana temporaria, assembly GCF_905171775.1. Classification (NCBI taxonomy): domain Eukaryota; kingdom Metazoa; phylum Chordata; class Amphibia; order Anura; family Ranidae; genus Rana; species Rana temporaria. The sequence continues at coordinate 540,562,591 of NC_053490.1, read as the reverse complement.
ATATAAACAATGGCACAGATTCAGAGAGCAATTGCGCCTGCGTAACCATAGTTACGCAGCGCAATTGCTGACTTGCTCCGGCGTTACGAATGCTCCTGATTCAGGAACATCGTAACGCCGACTGCAGCCTAAAATCTGCGTGGCATAAGGCTCTTATGCCACGCAGATTTTAGGCTGCATTCTTGCGATGACCGCTAGGGGGCGTTCCCATTGTGCTCAGTGTATAGTATGCAAATTGCATACTAACACCGATTCACAATGTTGCGCGGGCCCTGCGTACGCAAGTTACCGAGTTTCCGTACGGCGTCTTTAGCGTAAGGCTGCCCCTTCTAATAGTAGGGACAGCCAATGCTAAAGTATACCCGCCGTTCCCGCGTCGTGAAATTTGAATTTCACGTCGTTTGCGTAAGTGATTTGTGAATGGCGCTGGACGCCATTCACGTTCACTTTGAAGCAAATGACGTCCTTGCGACGTCATTTGCCGCAATGCACGTCGGGAAAGTTTCCCGACGGAGCATGCGCTCTACGCTCGGCGCGGGAGCGCGCCTAATTTAAATGATTCCCGCCCCCTACGGGATCATTTACATTAGGCGCCCTTACGCAGGGCAAGTTTACACAGCGCCCCCGCAATTTACAGAGCTACTGCTCCGTGAATCGCGGGTAGCGCAGTAAATTTGCGGGGGCGCAGGGCAAAAACGCTACCCTGTGCCTCCGTAAGAAAGGGGCAAATTCTACCTGAATCTGGGCCAATGTTACTTTGTATCTCTCTATCTCCTGTCTGATCAATGTTTATAAACAATGTTACTTTGTATCTTTCTATCTCCTGTCTGATCAATGTTTATAAACAATGTTACTTTGTATCTTTCTATCTCCTGTCTGATCAATGTTTATAAACAATGTTACTTTGTATCTCTTGAAGGTAGATTCAGTAAGAGTTAGGCCGGCTTATCAGTAGATAAGCCGACCTAACTCAGAATCTACGCCGACTTATGTTTAAGTGCATGCTCAAACAGAGATACGCTTAAACATATCTAAGATACGATGGCTTGAGCCGTCCTATCTTAGGTTGCAATATTTTGGATGGCCGCTAGGTGGCGCTTCCATTGCGGCCGTCGTAGAGTATGTAAATGAGTTTATACGCCAATTCACGAATGTACGCCCGGCCGCCGCAGTCGATTTACGCCGTTTCCGTAAGGCATTAGCAGGCCTAAAGTTATTCCACCTATTAGGTGGAATAACAATGTTAAAGTATGGCCGCCGTTCCCGCGGCGTGATTAAAATTTTTTAAGTCGTTTGCGTAAATCGTCCGCGAATCGGGATTTACGTCGTTTACGTCCACGTCAAAATCAATAGGCCCGTACGGCGTACGTAGCCGCAATGCACACTGGGAAATGTAGGCGCCCGGCGCATGCGCACTTAAAAAAAAACGTAAAAAACGTGAGGTCAAGCCTCATTACCATCAAACACGCCCCCCTCCAACGCATTTGAATTCGGCGCCCTTACGCCCGCCCGCTTTAGGCTACGTCGCCGTATATTAGCAGGCAAGTATATTGAGAATCATTACTAGCCTAGCTAATTTACGGCGGCGTAGCCTAAACCGGCATCTTTTTTTTTTTGCAGTAAAACGCCGCCGCATCTTTAAGCACTCGTACCTGAATCTACCTATTTATCTCCTGTCTGATCAATGTTTATAAACAATGTTACTTTGTATCTCTCTATCTCCTGCCTGATCAATGTTTATAAACAATGTTACTTTGTATCTCTCTATCTCCTGTCTGATCAATGTTTATAAACAATGTTACTTTGTATCTCTTTATCTCCCGTCTGATCAATGTTTATAAACAATGTTACTTTGTATCTCTCTATCTCCCATCTGATCAATGTTTATAAACAATGTTACTTTGTATCTCCATCTCCCGTCTGATCAATGTTTATAAACAATGTTACTTTGTATCTCTCTATCTCCCATCTGATCAATGTTTATAAACAATGTTACTTTGTATCTCTCTATCTCCCGTCTGATCAATGTTTATAAACAATGTTACTTTGTATCTCTCTATCTCCCGTCTGATCGATGTTTATAAACAATGTTACTTTGTATCTCTCTATCTCCCATCTGATCAATGTTTATAAACAATGTTACTTTGTATCTCTCTATCTCTGGTCTGATCAATGTTTATAAACAATGTTACTTTGTATCTCTCTATCTCCTGTCTGATCAATGTTTATAAACAATGTTACTTTGTATCTCTCTATCTCCTGTCTGATCAATGTTTATAAACAATGTTACTTTGTATCTCTCTATCTCCTGTCTGATCAATGTTTATAAACAATGTTACTTTGTATCTCTCTATCTCCTGTATGATCAATGTTTATAAACAATGTTACTTTGTATCTCTCTATCTCCCGTCTGATCAATGTTTATAAACAATGTTACTTTGTATCTCTCTATCTCCCGTCTGATCGATGTTTATAAACAATGTTACTTTGTATCTCTCTATCTCCCGTCTGATCGATGTTTATAAACAATGTTACTTTGTATCTCTCTATCTCCCATCTGATCAATGTTTATAAACAATGTTACTTTGTATCTCTCTATCTCTGGTCTGATCAATGTTTATAAACAATGTTACTTTGTATCTCTCTATCTCCTGTCTGATCAATGTTTATAAACAATGTTACTTTGTATCTCTCTATCTCCTGTCTGATCAATGTTTATAAACAATGTTACTTTGTATCTCTCTATCTCCTGTCTGATCAATGTTTATAAACAATGTTACTTTGTATCTCTCTATCTCCTGTATGATCAATGTTTATAAACAATGTTACTTTGTATCTCTCTATCTCCCGTCTGATCGATGTTTATAAACAATGTTACTTTGTATCTCTCTATCTCCCATCTGATCAATGTTTATAAACAATGTTACTTTGTATCTCTCTATCTCCCGTCTGATCGATGTTTATAAACAATGTTACTTTGTATCTCTCTATCTCCCGTCTGATCAATGTTTATAAACAATGTTACTTTGTATCTCTCTATCTCCCGTCTGATCAATGTTTATAAACAATGTTACTTTGTATCTCTCTATCTCCCGTCTGATCAATGTTTATAAACAATGTTACTTTGTATCTCTCTATCTCCCATCTGATCAATGTTTATAAACAATGTTACTTTGTATCTCTCTATCTCTGGTCTAATCAATGTTTATAAACAATGTTACTTTGTATCTCTCTATCTCCTGTCTGATCAATGTTTATAAACAATGTTACTTTGTATCTCTCTATCTCCCGTCTGATCAATGTTTATAAACAATGCTACTTTGTATCTCTCTATCTCCCGTCTGATCAATGTTTATAAACAATGTTACTTTGTATCTCTCTATCTCCTGTCTGATCAATGTTTATAAACAATGTTACTTTGTATCTCTCTATCTCCTGTATGATCAATGTTTATAAACAATGTTACTTTGTATCTCTCTATCTCCCATCTGATCAATGTTTATAAACAATGTTACTTTGTATCTCTCTATCTCCCGTCTGATCAATGTTTATAAACAATGTTACTTTGTATCTCTCTATCTCCTGTCTGATCGATGTTTATAAACAATGTTACTTTGTATCTCTCTATCTCCCATCTGATCAATGTTTATAAACAATGTTACTTTGTATCTCTCTATCTCCCGTCTGATCAATGTTTATAAACAATGTTACTTTGTATCTCTCTATCTCCCGTCTGATCAATGTTTATAAACAATGTTACTTTGTATCTCTCTATCTCCCGTCTGATCAATGTTTATAAACAATGTTACTTTGTATCTCTCTATCTCCTATCTGATCAATGTTTATAAACAATGTTACTTTGTATCTCTCTCTCCTGTCTGATCAATGTTTATAAACAATGTTACATTGTATCTCTATCTCCCGTCTGATCAATGTTTATAAACAATGTTACTTTGTATCTCTCTATCTCCCATCTGATCAATGTTTATAAACAATGTTACTTTGTATCTCTCTATCTCTGGTCTAATCAATGTTTATAAACAATGTTACTTTGTATCTCTCTATCTCCTGTCTGATCAATGTTTATAAACAATGTTACTTTGTATCTCTCTATCTCCCGTCTGATCAATGTTTATAAACAATGTTACTTTGTATCTCTCTATCTCCTGTCTGATCAATGTTTATAAACAATGCTACTTTGTATCTCTCTATCTCCCGTCTGATCAATGTTTATAAACAATGTTACTTTGTATCTCTCTATCTCCTGTATGATCAATGTTTATAAACAATGTTACTTTGTATCTCTCTATCTCCCATCTGATCAATGTTTATAAACAATGTTACTTTGTATCTCTCTATCTCCCGTCTGATCGATGTTTATAAACAATGTTACTTTGTATCTCTCTATCTCCCGTCTGATCAATGTTTATAAACAATGTTACTTTGTATCTCTCTATCTCCCGTCTGATCAATGTTTATAAACAATGTTACTTTGTATCTCTCTATCTCCCGTCTGATCAATGTTTATAAACAATGTTACTTTGTATCTCTCTCTCCTGTCTGATCAATGTTTATAAACAATGTTACATTGTATCTCTATCTCCCGTCTGATCAATGTTTATAAACAATGTTACTTTGTATCTCTCTATCTCCCATCTGATCAATGTTTATAAACAATGTTACTTTGTATCTCTCTATCTCTGGTCTAATCAATGTTTATAAACAATGTTACTTTGTATCTCTCTATCTCCTGTCTGATCAATGTTTATAAACAATGTTACTTTGTATCTCTCTATCTCCCGTCTGATCAATGTTTATAAACAATGCTACTTTGTATCTCTCTATCTCCCGTCTGATCAATGTTTATAAACAATGTTACTTTGTATCTCTCTATCTCCTGTCTGATCAATGTTTATAAACAATGTTACTTTGTATCTCTCTATCTCCTGTATGATCAATGTTTATAAACAATGTTACTTTGTATCTCTCTATCTCCCATCTGATCAATGTTTATAAACAATGTTACTTTGTATCTCTCTATCTCCCGTCTGATCGATGTTTATAAACAATGTTACTTTGTATCTCTCTATCTCCCGTCTGATCAATGTTTATAAACAATGTTACTTTGTATCTTTCCATCTCCTGTCTGATCAATGTTTATAAACAATGTTACTTTGTATCTCTCTATCTCCCGTCTGATCAATGTTTATAAACAATGTTACTTTGTATCTCTCTATCTCCCGTCTGATCAATGTTTATAAACAATGTTACTTTGTATCTCTCTATCTCCCGTCTGATCAATGTTTATAAACAATGTTACTTTGTATCTCTCTATCTCCTGTCTGATCAATGTTTATAAACAATGTTACTTTGTATCTCTCTATCTCCCATCTGATCAATGTTTATAAACAATGTTACTTTGTATCTCTCTATCTCTGGTCTAATCAATGTTTATAAACAATGTTACTTTGTATCTCTCTATCTCCTGTCTGATCAATGTTTATAAACAATGTTACTTTGTATCTCTCTATCTCCCGTCTGATCAATGTTTATAAACAATGTTACTTTGTATCTCTCTATCTCCCGTCTGATCAATGTTTATAAACAATGCTACTTTGTATCTCTCTATCTCCTGTATGATCAATGTTTATAAACAATGTTACTTTGTATCTCTCTATCTCCCGTCTGATCAATGTTTATAAACAATGTTACTTTGTATCTCTCTCTCCCCCGTCTGATCAATGTTTATAAACAATGTTACTTTGTATCTCTCTCTCCCCCGTCTGATCAATGTTTATAAACAATGTTACTTTGTATCTCTATCTCCCGTCTGATCAATGTTTATAAACAATGTTAATTTGTATCTCTCCATCTCCCGTCTGATCAATGTTTATAAACAATGTTACTTTGTATCTCTCCATCTCCCGTCTGATCAATGTTTATAAACAATGTTACTTTGTATCTCTCTATCTCCTGTCTGTTACTTTTTATCTTTGTAGAGCTGCTCTATTTACAAACATTTTAATTATCAGGTAATGGAATTAATGTTTTGAAAGATAACTTTTTCGAATTAAATTCTAGCCATGTATGTCCAGCTTACCTCCTGTGTGTCTGTGTGTGTGTGTGTGTGTGTGTGTGGGGGGGGGGGGTGTGTGTGTGGGGGGGGGTGTGTGTGTGGGGGGGTGTGTGTGGGGGGGGGGTTACGTCATCAGTAGACACCCGTTAGCCACAGAGGAGAGAGGAAGGACCGATGAGTGAAGATGTTGGTGTTGGAGGTGAGAAGACCAGGAAGTAAATCTCTCATGATGAGTAAATATTCTCTTCTACTCGCACGTTATGGCGAACGCTCCAGGAGCCGCCAAAGATTTACTTCCACTTTACTGGAATTTTTTATATATTGTATGAAGGCGACTTGACTTCACAGGTTTTTCCGTTTGCTTAAAGAAGCCATATTTACTTCAGTCATTAACCCCTTCCATACCGGGGGGGCACTTACGCACCTTCCTGCCCAGGCCAATTTTCAGCTTTCAGCGCTGTCGCACTTTGAATGACAATTGCGCGGTCGTGCTACACTGTACCCAAACAATTTTTTTATCATTTTTTTCCCACAAATAGAGCTTTCTTTTGGTGGTATTTGATCACCTCTGCGGTTTTTATTTTTTGCGCAACAACTAAAAAAAATACAGAAAATTTTGAAAAAAAAAAAATTTCTGTTAATTTTTTTGTAAATAAGTATGTTTGCTTCTTCAATTACGGGCACTGATATGGCGGCACTGATGGGCACCGATGAGGTGGCACTGATGGGCACCGATGAGGTGGCACTGATGGGCACCGATGAGGTGGCACTGATTGGCACCGATGAGGTAGCACTGTTGGGCACTGATATTCACCAGGGATGGGCACTGATGGGCGGCGATGGTATGTGGCACTGATGGGCACTCATAGGCGGCACTGATGAATGAATGACTTGTATAGCGCTACACATGCAAACTGAATCGCCTCTGGGCGCTTTTCCAGCCAGTGTCTGCTTGGCTGGTGCAGTCATTTTACCCCGTAGGATCTCGACACGCTTGGGACACACAGTCATACACACAGATATACATATATATATATACTGGGCCAATTTGGACAAGATCCAATTTACCTACCAGCATGTCTTTGGAGTGTGGGAGGAAACTGGAGTACCCGGAGGAAACCCACGCAGTTACAGGGAGAACATGCAAACTCCAGGCAGATGGTGTCGTGGTCAGGATTCGAACCAGCGACCCTTTTGCTGCTAGGCAAAAGTGCTACTCACTACACCACTGTAGTGAGTAGCACTGGGCACTCATAAGCGGCACTGATGGGCACTCATAGGCGGCACTGATGGGGCACTCATGGGCGGCACTTATGGGTGGCACTGATGGGTACTTATAAGTGGCACAGATGGGCACTGATAGGTGGGCACTGGGCATGGATGGGCACTGAGAGGTGGCACTGATGGACACTGAGGGGTGGCACTGCTGGGCATCACTTCAGTCAGTTCCCATGTTGCCAGTCAGTGCCCATTTGTGGGCACTGACTGGCATCTATTGTGCTCATTTAAAAAAAAAGTTTTATTGTTGCCTATTATTTCTTTATTGTTGTTTTATTGGGTCCACTGCACTGTGGGGCTAATTGCCGCCTGACCGCTCCTCCCGTTCTGCTCTCCGCTCCACTGTGGGGCTAATTGCATGAATAGAGCCATAACAGGTCCCTTTTATACTCCTATACATGTATAGAGCCATTATAGGTCCACTTTAGTTATTATGATATCAAATAATGGATGTGGGGGCATTTTGGTGGGTGTAATTTTTTTTTTTTTTGGGGGGGGGGGGGAGAATTTCATTCTTGGTACCAGGCAGCACAATGTCTTGGGCCGGCACTGGTTTGATGGCATGGCACAGTGGTGTGAATTGATGATGGCATGGCACAGTGGCTGCATTTGATGGGCACAGTGAGGCTGCAATTTTTGTTTCCGTTTGCGCCCCTCAAAAATTTTGAGCACCAGCCGCCACTGCTGTCTGTCACACACTGAGACTGACAGAGTGACTCACTGCACAGGTCAGCGCCACTGCGGGGACCAGCGGGACTCGTCCTTCAGATGCCGCCCACAGCAGCAGCCCACAGACACACTCTACGATCGGGCGGCGACTGTCACCGTCTGTCATGGAACGGTCAATTTTCCGCCCTGTTCCCTGGCGGCGCTGGTGCCCATGTTGCCTTGCGCTAGCGCCGGCCCTGACTGGGCTCCAATGGTCCCGCTCTCTGCCCAAACATTGCCCCCCGTGCATGCACAACTACCTTCTAGCTGCCAGAAGAAGAGCTATTGTCCATACATGTGCAATGCTGTGCAACCTTTTAAACACCTGTAAAAAAAATGCTGTAAACTAAAGTGAGGAGGCTTTGAAAAATAATGCAATAAATATTTTTTAATTACAAATTACCAATCTGCACAGAGTATAAACAGAAGAAAAACTAAACTGAATCGATATTTGGTGTGTCTTTGCTTTAAAACAGTATTAATTCTGCACCCGGGTACAGTGATGGGTTTGCAGGCATAGGGTGCAGAAATGAAACTAGTGAGGAAAAGCCACAGAACTGAGGTCAGTCAAAATGTCTGTATTGCTGGATTAACCAGTTCCCCTCCAGAGCCATTCTTTCTTCTTTTTTTGTTTTTTCACGTTAAAATCTGCATTATTGGTCTTTAAAAATTACTTAACCACTTCAGCCCTGGAAGGATTTACCCTCTTAATGACCGGGCTATTTTTTGCGATGCGGCACTGCGTCGCTTTAACTGACAATTGCGCAGTCGCGCGCTGCTGTACCCAAATAAAATTTACGTCCTTTTTACCCTACAAATAAGAGCTTTCTTTTGGTGGTATTTGATCACCTCTGCGGTTTTTATTTTTTGCGCTACAAACAAAAATAAAGCGTCAATTTTGAAAAAAAAACAATATTTTTAACTTTTTGATATACCGTATTTATTGGGGTATAGCACGCTCCCGCGTATAGCGCGCACCCCTAAAGTTGTCCCCAATTCCTGTGGAAAAAATATTTTTGTACTTACAGTTTGGTGTCTTGCGCGGCATCCATCGGCGGCCTCGTCGGGTCCGGCGTCCGTCTGCGGCTTCGGGTGTCCTCTTCGTCGGGTCCGGCGTCCTTCTGCGGCGTCCTCCCCGCTCGTGTCCCGCTTTCCCGCGCCGAGTTTGAATACTGCGCCGGCATATACCGAGCGCAGTACACTCGGGCAGGCTCGGCTACTCTCGCGCTGACGTCCTGTACGTCCAGGACGTCAGCGCGAGAGGAGCCGAGACTGCCCGACAATACACGAGTGTACTGCGCTCGGTATATGCCGGCGCAATATTCAAACTCGGCGCGGGAAAGCGGGTATCGGCGTATATCGCGCACCCACGATTTTGCCCCGATTTTACGCCGATAAATACGGTAATAAATATCCCCCAAAACATTTTTTCCACAGTTTAGGCCGATACGTTTTCTTCTACATATTTTTGGAAAAAGAAAAACGCAATAAGCGTTTATTGATTGGTTTGCGTAAAAGTTATAGTTACAGCGTCTACAAAATAGGGGATAGATTTATTGCATTTTTATTTATTTTTATTTATTTACTAGTAATGGCGGCGATCTGCGATTTTTTATTGTGACCGTGACATTGCGACGGACATATCGGACACTTTTGACACATTTTTGGGACCATTCACATTTATACAGCGATTGGTGCTATAAAACTGCACTGATTACTGTGTAAATGTGACTGGCAGGGAAGGGGTTAACACTAGGGGGCGCTGAAGGGGTTAAATGTGTTCCCTAGGGAGTGACTCTAACTGTAGGGGGAGGGGATTCACAAGGGGAGGAGACCGATCTGTGTTCCTCTGTACTGAGAATACACATCGGTCTCCTCACCTCACACACACATCCACAGTCCTGCCGTGATTGCGGGAAATTTGCGGGTGCCCAGCTGACTTCGCAGACGCCGGGCACATGCACCGGGTGCAGCAATGCCAAAGGGTGCGCGTGCGCCCCCTAGACGGCCGGGAAGCCCAGGACGTCATATGACGTCCACCCAGGATGTGAGATCCGATCTGTGGACGTCATATTTCTATGGCCGCCCATAGTAATATGAAGGGAAGTGGTTAAAAAAATTTTTTTTTTACTTTCTGCTATAATACATATCCAAAAACAATGGGCTGGATTCAGGTACGGCGACGTAAATTTGTGCGGGCGTAACGTATGTTATTTACGCTTCGCCGCCACAATTTAGAGAGGCAAGTGCAGTATTCACAAAGCACTTGCTCCGTAAGTTTTGGCGGCGTAGCGTAAATCTGCCGGCGTAAGCGCGCCAAATTCAAATTGTCAAGAGGTGGGCGTGTTTTATGTAAATAAAACATGACCCCGCGTAAATGACGTTTCTCACGAACGGCACATGCGCCGGCCGTGAACGTATCCCAGTGTGCATGCTCCTTATCACGTCGCAAATAGTCAATGCTATTACGCAAAGCCCTATTCGCGAAAAACTTACGCAAACGACGTAAAAATTTCAAAATTCGACACGGGAACGACGTCCATACTTAACATTGGCTATGCCTCATATAGCAGGAGTAACGTTACGCTGGAAAAAAGCCTTACGCAAACGACGTGAAAAAATCCGCCGGGCGCACATACGTTTCTGAATCGGCGTATCTAGTCATTTGCATATTCTACGCTGAAATCGACGGAAGCACCACCTAGCGGCCAGCGTAAATATGCACCCTAAGATACGACGGCGTAGGAGACTTACGTTGCTCGTATCTTAGCCTAATTTAAGCGTATCTGGTTTCCAGAATACGTTTACATTTACGAGGGCGTAGATTCAGAGTTACGACGGCGTATCTACTGATACGCCGGCATAACTGTCTCTGAATCTAGCCCAATATATATAAAAATTGAAGTGTATATTGCTCTATGAAGAGCTGGATGAATGTTCTCCTGATTTTCAGGTGTGTGATTTTTTCTATAAATTAAGGGATTGTGTATTTTCGGGAGGCCGTGGTTTGTAACACTTCCTTACTTGAAGATGCTGCCGGTGAGGAAACACTTTGTGATGATTCAGAAGCAGCACAAAGAGTGTTTTTGGAATGAGAACTGGGGAGGGAAAATCTCCTCGCACTTTCATTCTGGTACTCATCGTTTCGATCCAAAAAGTATTTTTAGTGTCTTTAGGGGACCTCTGGCGTGCCAGGATGGGTTTTGTCTTCCTTGTAGCATTTGGAAAAGAATATTTCTTCTCACAATATCTGCAAATTGCCGCTTTGCTCTCAGCAGAAATCGCACTGTTTCCAGTCTCTAGAATGGCCCCATTTTACTGAAAGGAGGAAAAGAAAAAAAAATGTATTGAAGGGAAAAAGGACCCTTCCAGAACGTTGTCTACCTGATTTGTCAATGGTAGGTCCAACCCACTGATGACAAGTTACCAGGGGTTTGCCAGCTGAAAAAACAGTTGGGAATCTTTGACTCTGGAGCCTCAACAGAGTGACTGAGATGTCATATAATACAGAACATTCTTAGGTGCAATACTCTGCAAACAATGTAAAACAAAACAGATGTCAGATGTGTCCGCCGAAATGTCGCAGGGCTGATTAAAATCGCAGATTGCCGCCATTACTAGTAAAAATAATAATAAAAATGCCATAAATCTATCCTCTATTTTGCAGACGCTATAACTTTTGTGCAAATCGATCAATAAACGCTTATTGCGATTGTTATTACCAAAAATATGTAGAAGAATACGCATCAACCTATTTTTGGAGGCCGTGGTTTGTAACGCTTCCTTACCTGAAGATGCTGCTGGTGAGGAAACACTTTGTGATGATTCAGAAGCAGCACAAAGAGTGTTTCTGGAATGAGAACTCGGGAGGGAAAATCTCCTCGCGCTTTCATTCTGGTCCTCATCGTTTTGATCCAAAAAGTATTTTTAGTGTCGTCTTTAGGTCACCTCTGGCATACCAGGATGGGTTTTGTCCTCCTTGTAGCATTTGGAAAAGAATATTTCTTCTCACAATATCTGCAAATTGCCGCTTTGCTCTCAGCAGAAATCGCACTGTGGAGATGTTTCCAGGCTCTAGATGTTGGCCTCACCATTTTACTGAGAGGAGGAAAAGAAAAAAACACAATTTACTGAAGGGAAAAGGGACCCTTCCAGAACGTTGTCTACCTGATTTGTCAATGGTAGGTCCAACCCACTGATGACAAGTTACCAGGGTTTGCCAGCTGAAAAAAACTGTTGGGAATCTTTGACTCTGGAGCCTCAACAGAGTGACTGAGATGTCATATAATACAGAACATTCTTGGGTGTAATACTCTGCAAACAATGTAAAACAAAACAGATGTCAGATGTGTCCGTCATAATGTCGCAGTCCTGATAAAAATTGCAGATCACCGCCATTACTAGTAAAAATAATAATAAAAATGCCCTAAAACTATCCCCTATTTTGTAGACGCCATAACTTTTGTGCAAACCAATCAATAAACGCTTATTGCGATTTTTTTTACCAAAAATATGTAGAAAAATACGTATCGGCCTAAACTGTGGAAATGTTTTTTTTTTCTAACCAATTAAGGACTAGCGCACACACATATACGTCGACAGAATGGCAGGGACAGGCAAATGGGCGTACAGGTACGTCTCCTTTAAATTTGCCGCTGTGTGGTCGCGCACACGCCGCTGGCGTCGCACGCGAGCTCCGCGATCATGCCCATGGGACCCGCAGACTCGGTGTCTGCCAGTGTCCCGTGATTGGGTCACAGAGCTGAAGAACGGGGAGATGTCAGTGTAAACACCCCGTTCTCCCCGTTCTGCCTAGTGACATGTCACTGATTGTCTGTTCCCTGTCATCGGGAGCAGTGATCAGTGATGTGTCACTTGTAGCCATGCCCCCTAACAGTTAGAATCACTCCCTAGGACACACTTAAAGCAGAGCTCCACCCTAAAGTGGAACTCCCGCTGATCGGAACCCTCCCCCCCTCCGGTGTCACATTTGACACCTTTCAGGGGGAAGGGGGGTGCAGATACCTGTCTAAAGACAGGTATTTGCACCCACTTCTGGCCACACAGTCTCGGGCAGACTGCGGGCAGGACGTCACCTAAGCACCCCCCCCCCCCCAGTTGTGTTCTGGGAACACTCGGCTCCCAGTACACAGTGGGAGCCAATCGGCAGGGGTAGCGCGACTCGCGCATGCGCTGTAGGGAACCGGGCAGTGAAGCCGGAGCGATTCAGTTCCTGGTTCCCTCACCGTGGATGGCGGGGGGGGGGCAGCAGAGTGATGAGCGATCGCTCCTCCTCTGCTGCGGACGGCGCTGGACTCCAGGACAGGTAAGTGTCCTAATATTAAAAGTCAGCAGCTGCAGTATTTGTAGCTGCTGGCTTTTAATATTTTTTTTTCAGCGGAGCTCCGCTTTAACCCATTCAGCGCCCGCTACAGGTCACTGCCAGTCATATTTATACAGTAATCAGTGCATTTTTATAGCACTGATCGCTGTATAAATGACAATGGTCCCAAAATGGCATCAAAAGTGTCTGATGTGTCCGCCATAATGTCACGGTCACGATAAAAAATCGCGGATCGCCGCCATTACTAGTAAAACAAAATTATAAATAAAAATGCCATAAAACTATCCCCTATTTTGTAGACGCTAGGGGCCAGATTCACAAAAGAGATACAACGGCGTATCTCCTGATACGCCGTTGTATCTCTGTGATCCGCCCGTCCTAACTATGCGGCTGATTCATAGAATCAGTTACGCATAGATAGCCCTAAGATCCGAGAGGTGTAATTGACTTACACTGTCGGATCTTAGGATGCAATTCTATGCCGGCCGCTAGGTGGCGAGGCCATTGCGGTCAGCGTAGAATATGCAAATGACTAGTTACGGCGATCCTCGAACGTCCGCGTTTCCCGTCGCTCTAACTTTACGTAGTTTCCGTCGAGATACGCGTTGTAAAATTAGGGCTGAGCCCTAGGTGTTCTAAGCCATGTTAAGTATGGCCGTCGCTCCCGCGTCGAAATTTAAAACCTCAAGTCGTTTGCGTAAGTCGTCCGTGAATGGCGCTGGACGCCATTTACGTTAACGCCGAAACCAATGACGTCCTTGCGATGTCATTTAGTGCAATGCACGTCGGGTAATTTACCCGACGGAGCATGCGCAGTACGCATTTGAATTGGGCGCATTTACGTTACACCGCCGCAAGTTTACAGGTAAGTGCTTTGTGAATCAGGCACTTACGCTGCAAACTTGCGGCGGTGTAACGTAAATGGATTACGTTACGCCACCGCTGCGTAGCGGAAATGTATGTGAATCTGGCCCTATAACTTTTGCACAAACCAATCAGTAAAACGCTTATTGCGATTTTTTTTTACAAAACATGTAGAAGAATACGTATCGGCCTAAACTGAGGAAAAAAATGTATTTAAAAAAAAAATATTTATTATAGCAAAAAGTACAAAATATATATATTTTTTTTAAATTGTCGCTCTTTTTTTGTTTATAGCGCAAAAAATAAAAAACGCAGAGGTGATCAAATACCACCAAAAGAAAGCTCTGTTTGTGGAGAAAAAAGGACGCCAATTTTGTTTGGGAGCCACGTCGCACGCAATTGTCAGTTAAAGCGACGCAGTGCCGAATCACAAAAAATGGCCCGGTCATTAAGCAGCCAATTCTTCCAGGGGGTGAAGTGGTTAACCACTTCCCTACCAAAGGACATCATATGACGTCCTGGACTTTAGGGGGGGTATCTGAATGATGGGGCAGCTACAGGCATCATTCAGATATCCTTCTTTTCAGCCAGCGATTCTGCGCACCATAAGAACCATCATAGCGGCGGTTCCACCACTTGATCGTTCTTATAGGTGGCGGGAGGGGACATCCCCCCTCCCGCCGCCATCCGGTGCTTCTCCGGGCTCTCCCGTGCCATTGGGGGCCCGGAGAACGAATCGGCCGGCGCCGAATGAGAACCATAGAGATTTCCGGTGAACAGATGGTCATCGGTCATCTCTATGACCGTCGGAGGCCGGGCGCGGTGTTATGACGTCATTCCCGGGTACCCAGAAGTAAACAAAGCCGCAATCGCGGCTGTCAGCATAAGATCGGTGAATTATTATTTTTTTCCGATCTCATGGTTTCCAGCCTGGAGGAGAGATGTGGGGTCTTATTGACCCCGCCTCTCTCCATAAAGAGGACCTGTCACACTGATTCCTATTACAAGGGATGTTTACATTCCTTGTAATAAGAATAAAAGTGATAACCCTAACCCTAACCCTAAAAATAGAAAAAATTAAGTAAAATAAAAAATAAAAAAATTAAAACGCCCCTGTCCCCGGTAGCTCGCGCACAGAAGCGAACACACATGTAAGTCCCGCCCACATATGTAAACGCCGTTCAAACCACACATATGAGGTGTCGTCGCGTGCGTTAGAGTGAGAGCAATAATTCTAGCATTAGACCTCCTCTGTAACTCTGAACTGGTAACCTGTAAAAAAAATGTAAGCGTCACCAATGGAGAGTTTTAAGTACCGAAGTTTGCCGCCATTCCACGAGCGTGCGCAACTTTAAAGCGTGACGTGTTAGGTATCTATTTACTCGGCGTAACATCATCTTTCACATTATACAAACAAATTGGGCTAACTTTACTGTTTTGTTATTTTTTTAATTCATAAAACCATTTTTTTCCCCCAAAAAAATAAGTTTGAAAAATAGGGGCCAGATTCTTGTAGAACGGTGTATCCTTGCGGCGGCGTAACGTATCCGATTTACGTTACGCCTCGGCAACTTAGACGGGCAAGTGCTGTATTCTCAAAGCACTTGCTCTGTAAGTTGCGGCGGCGTAGCGTAATTCGGCCGGCGTAAGCCCGCCTAATTCAAATTTGGATCAGGGGGCGTGTTTTATGCAAAACTACTGTGACCTGACATGATTGACATTTTTGCTGCACGGCGCATGCGCCGTCCGTGGAATTTCCCAGTGTGCATTGCTCCAAAGTACACCGCAAGGACGTCATTGGTTTCGACGTGAACGTAAATGACGTCCTTCCCCATTCACGGACGACTTACGCAAACAACGTTAATTTTTAACAATTTTTGACGCGGGAACGACGGCCATACTTAACATTGTTGCGCCGCACTTATGCCACCATATAGGCGCCGCACTTATGCCACCATATAGCAGGGGCAACATTACGTCGGGAAAAGCCTAACGTAAACGTCGTAACTTTACTGCGTCGACCGCGCGTACGTTCGGGAATTCACGTATCTAGCTAATTTGTATACTCAACGTGGAATTCGACGGAAGCGCCACCTAGCGGTGAAAAAAAAATGCATTTAAGATCTGACGGCGTAAGAGACTTACGCCTGTCGGATCTAATGGATATCTATGCGTAACTGATTCTAAGAATCAGGCGCATAGATACGACGGGTCAGATTAGGACTTACGACGGCGTACATGGCGCTGCGCTGTCGTAAGTCCTTTGAGAATCTGGGCCTTATTGCGCAAATGCCGTGCGAGATAAAAAGTTGTATTGAGGATAGTGAATGTGCTTTGTTTTCTCCCAGGTGTTGGCACAGTGTCGGTGATCCAGGACCCCCCACAACTTACCCTGTCTGTAGGAAAGACGGTCGAGATGTCCTGTGATGTCAGAGGTATAAAGGAAGCAGATATTCATTCTTATTACTGGTATAAGAATGGATCTCGGGATTCTCTGAACAACACTTGCCGGGTGACGGTCACACGGAACTCTCTCACCATCTCCTCTGTTACATATAATGACTCCGGACTTTACACCTGCCGAGTGCGGAACAGCGAACTCAATCTATATAACGGGACTGGGACATATCTATCAATCACAGGTGAGCACCAGAACAGACTTTACTAGCTCCACACAGTGCCAGTCTGTACCAGAGGAGCTTACACTCTAACCCCCCCCAGGGCCATCTTATCCAGTGGGCACACCTGGGCACAGCCCAGGGACCCCAGGTGCCCATGCGGCCCCATCAGGATGGGAAGGGCCAATCCGGGTGTACCACGCCCTGGCACTGTAAGCTGCTGCAGAAAAGGAGCGCAAAGCCTCCGAAGCTGTGGCATGCCACTTGACTGCACTGGTTGCTAGAATCCCTGGCCGCCTGGCGCCTAGCAACCAGTGACGTCAGAGGCTGCGGCCGCCCCAGCATTCAGAGTGTGCCGCGGCCGCCCCAGCATTCAGAGCGCGCCGCCTCCATGGCTGGAAAACTAGATCGGCTCCGCCCACCTCTGCCATCTTCAGACTCAGACAGCATAGCACGCCACAGGTCACCATCTTCATTGTTTTGGCCCCAATGCATTTATTTGCCCAGGGGCCCATGATGCTATTAAGATGGCACTGAACCCCCCTCTAGGGTTGCCTCCTGTCTGGGATTCACGGACAGTTTGGGTTTGGAATCATGCATCCGGGTTTCAGACTGCCTGAAACCCGGACACATTATTCAGACTAGACTCTGGCTTCCCAGCAGGGTTGCTGGCTGCAGTTGTCTAAGCTGAGAGTGTCTGTTACACTCTCTTTCATACTGCCCCAAAGCCAACAGTGTTGGCCCAACACTAACAACCCCCCCCCCCACATACAGTGGAACCTCAGATTACGAGGATAATCTGTTCCAGGAGAATGCTCGTAATCCAAAGCACTCGCTTATCAAAGCGAGTTTGCCCATAGAAGTCAATGGAAATGAAAATAATTTGTTCCGCATTGACTTCTATGGCATGCAATACCGCATGCGGCCAGAGGAGGGGGGGGCGCCGGAGAGACTCGGAGGCCGGTCGGCTGCCCTCGAAAACCCCCGGAAAGGCTTAAAAACACTCGGGAGTTGAGTATTTTAGAATATTTGAGTGTTTCTGAGTATTTCTGAAAGGCTCCGGCGCCCCCACACCTCAGGCCAAATGCAGAGGCTTGAATCCTGCTAGTTTTGCGAGACAACACTCGCAAACCGAGTCAGTATTTTTTTAAAATACAGCGCCCGTATTGCGAAACGCTTGTCAACCGCGTTACTCGCAATCCGAGGTTCCACTGTACACACATACACAGATGGGAGAGGAGAGAAGCTTCGATCTGCACCTCTTCCCCCCGCCCCTACCCCTCTTTGTCTGCCCACACTCCAATCTCCAGGGATGTGCCTCAAAAAAGAAAAGTTGGGGCTGGAAATTTGTAGTCCAGCAGCCTCAGATACATCTGGATGAGAGGTGCTGACTGACAAGGGGTGAGTGAGCTCACCATCCATCCCTGTCTGTGACTGAAGTCTCCCCCCTTCTCTCTCCTGCCTCTGAGTGAGTACAGTAAGGTAAATCAGGGTTCTCAGAGCACCCCTTATATCAGAGTTCCCCTTTACACCACACGCCACAGCGTTCCCCCTTACATCAGAGTCCTCTCCGTACATCAGAGTTCTCAGTGTTCCCCCTGAAATCAGAGTCCCCAGAGTTCTCCCTTACATCAGAGTCTGCAGAGTTCCTCCTTAGTCATTCTCCATGATTTTGAATGACTACCATTCATATTGGCGCGACTTTAAGTCGTTCCAACTTCAACGTAGTTCCTGCACCACTTTTTTTCTGAAGTCAATGTCGGATTCCGTTTTACTTGATCCGACTTGTGCATAAAGGGGAACTTCACACCAATTATTATTCTTTTTAAATGGCATGGGTTCCCCCTTCATGAGCATGCCGGCCCTTTGGTCTGGTATGGATATTAAGGGGGGAACCCACCCCGAAAAAACGGTGTGGGGGTCCCCCCAAAATCCATACCAGACCCTTATCCAAGCACCAGCCTGGCCGGTCAGGAAAGGGGGTGGGGACGAGCGAGCACCCCCCATCCTCCTGACCGTTCCAGGCCGCATGCCCTCAACTTGGGGGGTCGGGTGCTTTTGGGGCAAGGGGGGCCCATGTAAATGAGTACAAGGGCCCCTTCCCGACAACCCTGGCCGTTGGTTGTCGGGTAGCGGGCTGGGGACTTATCGGAATCTGGGACCCCCTTTAATAAGGGGGTCCCCAGATCCCGGCCCCCCACCCTATGTGAATGAGTATGGGGGTACATCGTACATCGTACCTGTAACGGAATGACCCAGGACACCCAGAGACTTTGTAAGGATGAGGGGTACTCCTGTACGGGCGTCACCAAGGAGTCTTATGTCTAGGGTCACCTTATGTCCGATAGGGCCGTAGGGTGACTGAGAAATTATGTCCTAAATTACAGGACAGGGGACATCACTGATAGTTCATATTGCAGGATTTTGAGATACTGCAAGATGTTCGTTAATTGAGACCCAACCAGTCAATCGTGACTCATTTCCATGATTAGCCCTGACTAGTGACATGCTAATTGAGTCAGGCTCCTGGAAGACCTTTCATTGTGTGATAACACTGCTTTAAGCCTATTGATGCTCAGAGGTGTGAATACCTTTTGGTCAAGCTGTATGCGAAGACAGAACGTCTGTCTAGGGATATGGATTAAGAAGAGATCATTGTGTGTGATGGTGTTTTGTTTGTTATGCTGTTAATGAAGGAATGGGCAGTGATTAGATTATGATAATTATAGCCCGGCGCCGACATGTCTAGAATGTTTAGTAATTAGCTCAAAGAATGTGATTGAAGCCCCCCATGGTGTGATGTGTGGGTGGGGAGTTGATTGTTCCTTTAATGCCTTGTACTGTATATAAGACTTAAAGAAACCATTAAAGTTGTCATTACATTTGGAACAAGTACAGAGCTGCGTGTCTCGTCTTGATTCTGGGGAAATGGGATGTCTGATGTCTGTTGGACGGTTGGAGTGTCGATAAGCTGTCATAGTTGATGGAAGGTCGTAAACGGTGGTGACCGTTACAGTGGTGGCACAGCAGTGGGATAATTCCATCGCTTAAAGGACGGCTACAAGGACACAGCACAATAGAGACGCTGTATGAGCGGCTGAAGCTCTCTTCCCTCAAGGACTTACTGGAGAGCCGGGGCAGATCGGCCTGCAAATCGTAAGAGAAGGGACATTATTACAGAGCTTGTCCAAATGGATAGAGCTGAAAGGCCCAGCATAACAGACAGGACACCCGATGAAGAATTTTTTGACCGGGCTGTTAGACGTGGACTGGCACAGTATGGACCTAATCCTCCACTGCAGATCATAGACCGGGTTATAGCGGCTGTGGATGACACTTGGTTACAGCAAAGAGGTGCTGCAGCAGCAGAAGTCACAGCAGCACCAACTGAAGAGAGAGGAGAGGTACAGATGCCAGTCACCATGGAAGTGGAGTTCTAGGGAGCCGGGGCAATTGGCCCCTCTCCCCAGCAACAAGCTGTGGTGGTAAAGCGTTTACTCCCAGCTGAATCGCTGGCGGCAGGGCAGGATGCTACTGGCTGCTGCACACAACTGCAGCTTGAGCTGACATCGGGGGATGGGACTGTGGTCTCCCCTCAAAGCGACCCAGCAGAAGGGCTGGCAACGGAGCAGAGTGCCACAAGCCTCTGCTCTCACCTAGCAGGAGAGGGAGTTCCTGTGGGAGTGGATGGGACTGTGGTCTCCACTCAAAGCAACCCAGCGGAAAAGCTGGCAACAGAGCAGAGTGCCACAAGCCTCTGCTCTCTACTAACGGAAGAGGGAGTTCCTGGGGCAGTGGATGGGACTGTGGTCTCCACTGACACAATCCCAGAAAATGGTGCGTCACCGAGACAGGAGGATGTCGGCTTGGCTTTGCAAGCATCAGGGGATTTTCACCTACCAGTGGATGGGACTTCAGTCTCCACTGGTATACCCCAGGGATGGGGGCCAGTTGGCCCAGATCCCCAACCACATGATGGTCTGAGCCCAGTCACCCTGTCTTCTTTCCAGTGGCTGAAAGGACTCCAGGGAGAAGGGCCAGTTCAGGCCTCTCCCCAGCGGGAGGCAGGTTCTCTGAGAGAGACAGAGGTTGGCTGGGTGAGTAATGCTTTGTTTGGAGCAATTTATTTGGGGTACGGTATGGATACCAGCATTGAAGGACTAGTACTACTGACTAACTTCGGAGTCAACCCGTTCGGGGTCTCCTCCTGTGTCAGTCTCCCACCGAAAGGGGAGAGATGTAACGGAATGACCCGGGACACCCAGAGACTTTCTAAGGATGAGGGGTACTCCTGTACCGGCGTCACCAAGGAGTCTTATGTCTAGGGTCACCTTATGTCCGATAGGGCCATAGGGTGACTGAGAAATTATGTCCTAAATTACAAGACAGGGGACATCACTGATAGTTCATATTGCAGGATTTTGAGATACTGCAAGATGTTGGTTAATTGTGACCAAACCAGTCAATAGTGACTAATTTCCATGATTAGCCCTGACTAGTGACATGTTAATTGAGTCAGGCTCCTGGTAGACCTTTCATTGTGTGATAACACTGCTTTAAGCCTATTGATGCTCAGAGGTGTGAATACCTTTTGGTCAAGCTGTATGCGAAGACAGAACGTCTGTCTAGGGATATGGATTAAGAAGAGATCATTGTGTGATGGTGTTTTGTTTGTTATGCTGTTAATGAAGGAATGTGCAGTGATTAGATCATGATAATTATAGCCCGGCGCCGACATGTCTAGAATGTTTAGTAATTAGCTCAAAGAATGTAATTGAAGCCCCCCACGGTGTGATGTGTGGGTGGGGAGTTGATTGTTCCTTTAATGCCTTGTACTGTATATAAGACTGAAAGAAACCATTAAAGTTGTCATTACATTTGGAACAAGTACAGAGCTGCGTGTCTCGTCTTGATTCTGGGGAAATGGGATGTCTGTTGGACGGTTGGAGTGTCGATAAGCTGTCATAGTTGATGGAAGGTCGTAAACGGTGGTGACCGTTACAGTACCCATTCACCTGGAGGAAAAAAGTGTCAATAAAAAAAACACACTAGACAGGTTTTTTATGTAATTTATAAGGCAGCTCCGGGGGTCTTCTTCCGACTTCTCCAGCCTCTTCTCTGCGAGTTCAGATGTAAAAGGGGAACTCTGCAGATCCAGATGTAAAGGGGGACTCTGTGTATCCAGATGTAAAAGGGGAACTCTGCGGATTCAGATGTAAAAGGGGAACTCTGCGGATTCAGATGAAAAAGGGGAACTCTTGTTATTAACTTCATATGATTATAAATGTTATTAAAAAGCAAAATATATGTGTAGTTTATTCTAGAAATAAAAATTGCCGTGTTCCGCTAAAATGGTGGCAACCCTACCCACCCCCAATAACAAATTATTATTATGATTATTATAGATTTAGGTATATAGCTCCGACATATACAGCTGTGCTGTACAGAGAGTCTCTGTACCAGAGGAGCTTACACTTGAATGTCCCCTCCCACAGTCACACTCTATTATTATTATACATTTATATATCTCTGACATATACCGCAGATATCATTGAATGTATGATGGGGTGTACAGCAGCATTTACAGCAATGAATATTTTATTATGATGATGAATATTTCCTTCTCTGGTAATCTAGAAAGGAGCGTTCCTTATTACTACCTGTACTCCCTGATCCCCCTCGTCCTTCTCTTGGTGGTGGCGATTCTGTGCCGGAGATGTGCGCCTAGAAAAGGTGAGGAAGCCAAATTCTCTGGGTCAGGTGATCTATACTGATCTATATAAATGTGATTCCATCTTTGTGATACTTTCCATTTATCCTTCAGAATCGCCGACACAACCTGCAGAGGAGGGAGATGGACTCACATGTACACAGGTTAGTGACAGAGCCCCTGTGCTACATATATATTAGATGGGATACATTTGCATAGAGGAGAGTAAGGGCTCACTACTACATACCCTGTCAGATTTCCCCCACCCAATAGGTGCCAAGGTTGTGAAATGAGTTGACGGGTGGGTGGTGCCTGATGGAGATGCTGAGAGACTAGTTCCCACCTTCAGGTCCACTTGCCATTTTATTGACAGAGGACGGCCTTGGTGGATTTCATACCCTTCTCTGTCCCTAGCGCCTACTATGGAATCGGCACAGTGCAAGGTGGAGCTCATGGACAACTAGCCTTTCAGATTTCCCCATCAGGCTTCACCTACCCAACAGTGGTGGAAATTAGTTGTTAGGTGGGTGGTGCCTGATGGGGATGCCTACAGACTAGTTCCCCCATCAGGTCCACCTCCTTTGTGATCAACAGCAGATGGCTGTGGTAGGATTCCATAGCTTCTATTGGGCTGGGCTGAATATCAGCTATGGAATCCACCCACTGTCTTCCACTGTCAATCACAAGGAAGGTGGACTGGATGGGAAAGTGATGTATTTTGGTTTTGTGCTGCCCTAGGCAAGATTAAAATTGGACACCCTCCTCTAAATTTATCCCACCCCTCCTTCGCAAGTGGCTATTCAGGGTCCTTGGTGGATATGTAGTGTCCTTGGTGGCTATGCAGGGTCTGTTGTGGCTATGTGGGGTCTCTAGTGGCTATATAGTGTCTTTGGTGGCTATGTGGGGTCTGTTGTGGCTATGTGGGGTCTCTGGTGGCTATATAGTGTCTTTGGTGTCTATGTGGGGTCTCTAGTGGCTATATAGTGTCTTTGGTGGCTATGTGGGGTCTGTGGTGGCTTTGCAGGGTTTTTAGCTATGTGGGGGTCTCTGGTGGCTATGTGGGGCCCTCTGGTGGCTATGTGGGGTCTCTGGTGGCTATGCAGGGGGGTCTCTGGTGCCTATGTGGGGGGGGTCTCTGGTGGCTATGTGGGGTCTCTGGTGGCTATGTGAGGTCTTTGGTGGCTATGTGGGGTCTCTGTTGGCTATGCAGGGGGGGTCTCTGGTGGCTATGCAGGGGGGTCTCTGGTGGCTATGTGGGGGGGGTCTCTGGTGGCTATGTGGGATCTCTGGTGTCTATATGGAGACTCTGGTGGCTATGTGGGGTCTCTGGTGGCTATGCAGGGACTCTGGTGGCTTTGTGGGGTCCCTGGTGGTTAGGTAGGGTATTTGGTGGCTATGCAGGGTCTCTGGTGACTACGTGGGGACTCTGGTGACTACGTGGGGACTCTGGTGACTATGTGGGGACTCTGGTGACTATGTGGGGACTCTGGTAACTATGCAGGTTCTCTGGTGGCTTTGTAGGGTCTTTGTTGGCTATGCAGGGTCTCTTGTGGCTAGGTGGGGTCTCTGGTGGCTAGGTGGGGATAAAAATGTATAAAATAATGAAACTCACATTTACAAAAGGTTAAACACGCATAGGAAGTGACTCAATGGTCCGTGTATCACGGTTTGCGTTCCATTAAAGCGGTGGTTCACCCTCCATAGCAACATTTTAGCATAAAATTAGGCATAGTAGCGCAAGCTACAGTATGCCTGTCTTGATTTTTTTAGCCCGGTACTCACAGTGCAATCGTACATTGAAGATTCCGACTCCCCGCGGGGAATGGGCGTTCCTTTCAAGAGGGAGGGTGATTGACGGCCGGCTCTGGCACGTCACGCTCCCCGAAGACAGCCGGAGTAGGTCTCGGCTCTTCACGGCGCTATACGGCGCCTGCGCACAGACTATGCGCAGGCGCCGTGAAGAGCCAAGGCTATTTCCGAAAAAGCGTGACGTGCCAGAGCCGGCCGTCAATCACATTCCCTCTGGATAGGAACGCCCATTCCCCGCGGGCAGTCGGAATCTTCAATGTACGATTGCACTGTGAGTACCGGGCTAAAAAAATCAAGACAGGCATACTGTAGCTCGCGCTACTATGCCTAATTTTATGCTAGAAGAAAAAAAAATGTTTTTTTTTTTTTGTTTATAGGGTGAACCCCCGCTTTAAGACACTTGTTGGACCGCAATCCGCGAGACACGGACCATTGAGTCACTTTCTATGCGTGTTTATCCTTTTGTAAGTGAGTGTAATTATTTTATACATTTTAAATTTTTTTATTCTAAATAAACGGAGGGGGTTCGTCCCCTTATATCAGCTCCCCCTCCCCTTAGAGACCCCCCTCATTATATCAGAGTCACCTTATATCTTCACCCTCTAATACATATCCACATTAGATCAGAGTGCCTTTATATTAGCACCCCCCCCCCCCCTTAGAGACCCTCTGCTAGATCAGAGTCCCCTTCATAGGTGTGAACCCCAAACCTCCAACACATATGGGTTTGACATATTTACCCGCCTCTTCCCTGCTCTCCATTCTGAAACAATGGGGGAGAAGGGGGAGCACATGGGGGTCCCAGGCAACAGAAGGAAATGGAACAGGGAAAGGAGGGGTGCCATATATTAGTACTGATCCCCTATATTTCCCTCCTGTGGGAGCTGAACGTTGACAAAAGGGAGAGGAGGAGAAGCCTACTTTCAGCTGCTTCAGGAGGAAAATACAGATCGGTTCCACTAAATTCCACCTCACCACCTCTTCTGTCCAGGTTCTGAGGGTCGGCAAGGAAGGATTATTGTTTACCTATCACCTGCCCACCATTGACAAGTTGCCAACCCCAGGATTAGGGTGTGGCCAGGCACTCCTTGCACACCCCTTGCGTACGCTTACGTTCCCCTTATATCAACAACCCCCATTAGAGACCAACAGTTGGTTCTAATGGGGATCTGTAATTGGTGACTGCTAATATAAGGCAACTGTGATATAATGGGGGGGTCTCTAAGGGGTGCACTGATATAAGGTGACTCTGATCTAATGGGGGTCTCTATGGGGGCCCCTGTATCATGAAGGGGGTGATACTATCCTCTGTATTATTACAGTGGGGCTTGGAGGGAAGGGCCCCAGGACCAGAGCAAAGGGCCTTGGCAGGGGGATCAATGGGGCTCTTCATGGTTTCTTGTACTGGGGCCCTGAAGGTTCTAGTCACACCTAAATGTTTTTGGGATACATTATAACATGATAGAATTTAAGTATTATTAATTTGCACCAACAAGCAGAAGTACCCCCTGAATCTGTTGGGCGTGCCCCCTCATACACAGAACACTGGTTGAGAAGCTCTCACTGTGTTACAGGTCCATTTATAACATTGCATTTAATCGGAAAATACTGACACCATTAATACTTTCTCCCATTTCCTGATTTGTTCCTCCAGGGGAATGACTGTGATGAGCTCCATTATTCCACCATTATGCATCGTCCAGCCGGCCAACAGAAGAGGGAGGAGAGCGGAGCCATGACGAGGACGGATGAGGTGGTGTATGCTCCAGTGAGGACATCCACTCCTTACCAACCCTTCACATGTGACCCAACAGACATGGACCTAGACCTGGAGTCCACCATGAGGATGTCCACACCATATACCAGACATCTGGAGCTGGGAATAATATGCCTACCGACCTCACAAAGACCAGACAGCAGAACCCTGGTAAAGAACCAACTACAACCAAACCAAATTCACTGACTGACCGATTACTCCAACCGGCTTCTGGGGAAGTCAATGGGATCACCGCTGTTGCTAGTTACCCGTTTGCTCACTCTCTTTTCATTGTTAACATTGGTCTCAGCCCCAACCTTCCCATCAGTCTTTCACATTTGTACAGGCTGAAATTGTTGGCCGTTTTTTTTTTTTAACCGCCCAATGTCTCCTGACATTCGGTCCATGTGTGCTTAAGGGAGACTAATGCCTTGTAGACACGGATGGATTTTCAGAGAAAAAAAGTCAGACAGGCTTTTCTCTAGGAAAGTTCGTCCGTGTGTAGCCTTCGACGGACCTTAGATAGAGAACCTGTTCTCTTTTTTTCCATCGGACTTCCGACGGTCAAAAGTGTGTGTAATGGTCACCACCATTTACGCCCTTCCATCCACTACGACAGCTCATCTGACACACAGACAAACCAGCAGTCATCCGATTTCCCCAGATTTAAGACGAGACACGCAGCTCTGTACTTGTTTCAAGTGAAGACAATTTTAATAGTTTCTTCTCAGCTTATATACAGTACAAGGCATTAAAGGAACAATCAACTCCCCACCCACACACTAAGGCTAATTACTAAACATTCCTTCATTAACAGCATTACAAACAAAACACCATCACACAATGCTCTCTTTCTAATCCACATCCCCATACAGACGTTCTGTCTCCAACAAGTATATTCCACACATAAACAGTATTTAGCATATATAATTAGAGGTCTGGGAGCAGACCTGGATTAACACCTGTCCGTTACAACACCTTTACACAAGGAAAATGAAATGTCTTCCAGGCCCTGACTCAATTAGCATGTCACTAGTCAGGGCTAATCATAGAATGAGTCACTATTGACTGGTTGGGCCAACATCTTGCAGTATCTCAAAATCCTGCAATACGAACTATCAGTGATGTCCCATCTCATGTAATACATGAATTATAAATTCACTTGCCACCCCATGCCCAAAGGGCACAGGGTGGACTCAGACCCAAGAGTTATCAGTGACACTGACACAGGAGTATCCCCCATCCTCACAAAGTCTCTGGGTGTCCCGGGTCATTCCGTTACAGTGTGTACAAGGCTTAAGGGTGCACTCACACTGGGCACAGTAGAAATTAACCATGCCCAATTTTCCCTCCTGCCCACCCATCCGCTGGTCTGCACTCACACTGGTCAATGGCTCCTGGTTACACTAATATCACCACCTTAGGGCCATACAGTCAAGGAGTTTGCCTCGGCATCACCAAACCTCTGCTTTGAAGTGGTAGTCCTGGGATGCTATGCTAAACCATTTCCAGGCACAGTTCTGAGCACCCACACTACCCAAGCTTGGTACAGTATTTCACTTATTCACGTATGGTCTTGGATACCCTGGATGGGCCACCGAACACTGGAGGCACCAGGGGGGGGGGGCTGGCACACAACTGCGCCCCCTGGGGGTGCATGGGGTGGCTAGTGAGGGTAAACCTACAGTTGTCTTTCAACAGATGGGGACTATCATGGGTGGTTGCTGGCCTGTATAATACCACTTAGACAAGGTAGGCTCAGTCTCTGGGCTGACTTTGAGGTGGAATCATCTCTCACAATTGTGGATATGGTAAGGTTAGGGTTGAGCTATGACTCTCTTTTTCTTTGTCCCATGGTAACTCTGGAGGAGCTGCAGAGATCCACAGCTCAGGGGGGAGAATCTGTCCACAGGACAACTATTAGTCGTGCTCTCCACAAATCTGCCCTTTATGGAAGAGTGACAAGAAGAAAGACATTGGAGAAAGAAAGACATAAGAAGTCCTGTTTGTAGTTTGTGAGAAGCCATGTGGGGGAGGGGACACAGCAAACATGTGGAAGAAGGTGCTCTGGTCACATGAGACCAAAATCAACAAAAAACGCTATGTGTGGGGGAAAACTAACACTGCACGTCACCCTGAACACACCATCCCCACCGTGAAACATGGTGGTGGCAGCATCACGTGGTGGGGATGCTTTTCTTCAGCAGGGACAGGGAAGCTGGTCAGAGTTGATGGGAAGATGGATGGAGACAAATACAGGACAATCTTAGAAGAAAACCTGTCAGAGTCTGCAAAAGACTTGAGACTGGGGCGGAGGTTCACCTTCCAGCAGGACAACGACCCTAAAGTACAGCCAGAGCTACAATGGAATGGTTTAGATCAAAGCCTATTCATGTATTAGAATGGACCACTCACAGTCCAGACCTAAATCCCATTGAGAATCTGTGGCAAGACTTGAAAATTGCTGATCACAGACGCTCTCCATCCAATCTGACAGAGCTTGAGATATTTTACAAGGAAGAAGAATGGGCAGAAATGTCCCTCTCTAGATGTGCAAAGCTGATAGAGACACCCCCAAAAAGACTTGTAGAGAAAGGGGGTTCTACTAAGTATTGACTCCGGGGGGCGCCATACAAATGCCCCTCCCCCCCACACTTTTCACATATTTATTTGTATCATTTATCATTTTCCTTCCACTTCACAATTATGTGACACTTTGTGCTGGTCTCTCGCATAAAATCCCAATGAAATACATTTACGCTTTTGGTTGTAACATGACAACATGTGGAAAAGTTCAAGGGGTATGAATACTTTTTCAAGGCACTGTGTAGACGGATCAAGCCGTATAAGGGCAGATTATATTGGTACATCTTGGACAGCAGAGTATCCCGAACCCCACCATGTGATATGCTGTACTTATGCAGCAACAACAACAATTTTTGTATGTATTTTTATTGTTTTTCGACTTGTTTTGTAATAAAGATTGGCATGTGTAACCTTTTAACTATATGTTTGTGTATTTGACTGTAAAGTGAAACAGGGGGGGGGGGTTGGTGTTCCAGCTATTTTAATGTTTAATGGATGTTGGGAATATACTCCTAAAATACCACCCACCTTTTTACATATGTACAATGGGGGCAAATGATGACAGGACCTTTTTTTTTAATGTCCATATACAGTACCATAGGAGCACAGAAATACAACCGCTAATAAAAACACACCACATTTTAATGTATACACTTAATGGCTATTTGTAGTTAGGACAAGTCAGCCAATCACCCCAATGACATCGCTAAGCCCCCGATTTCTATCTATATACACTAAAGTCGGCCATACACTAGAAGAATTTCATTCAAAAACTTAAATTTCAGTACAGTGGAACCTTGGATTACGAGTATAATCCGTTCCAGGAGAATGCCCGTCATCCAAAGTACTCGCATATCAAATTGAGTTTCCCCATAGAAGTCAAACGAAACAAAAATAATTTGTTCCGCATTTCCATCTATGGAATGCAATACCGCATGTGGCCAGAGGTGGGGGGGGCGCCAAACGCGGTTCTGCACACCGCTGTGGCTTGAATCCTGCTTGTTTGGCGAGACAACACTTACGAACCGAGTCAGGATTTTTTTAAAAACAGCGCTTGTATTGCAAAAAGTTTGTTAACCGTATTACTCGCAACCCGAGGTTTCACTGTATCTTCTTCCCCTCTTTCTTCTTCTTCTTCTTCTTTTTTTCCTTTTCTTTTCTTTTGTTCCTTTTAATTCTCCCTTCTCCCCCCCCCTTTTTTCTTTGTTGACTGTACTTCCTTTTTCACTTAGTTTTGTTGCAAATGCCGCATACACACTGTAACGGAATGGCCCGTGATACCCAGAGACTTTTGAAGGATGCAGGGTACTCCTGTACCAGATTCACCAATGACTCTTGGGTCTAGGGCAGTGGTTCTCAACCTGGTGGTCGGAACCCTCTTGGGGGTCGAATGATGATTTGCCAGGGGTCACCAAATCCTGGGCTGTTTCTGAAGCTGCCCAGCTGGGCTATTCCTAGAGCAAACGGCCGCCCACTCAGCCTCTTCGCAGCCACTCATTCAGTAAATGGCATAGCTGGGCGGCAGAGACTAGAGGTCAGCTGACTTGTGAGGAATGTGAAGTGGTAGGGGCTGGAGGAGTCCCTATCTCCTGATTTCGGCATAGGTGTCACTGCTACGGGACACCACAAAGTTGGAGACACAGTGAAGCCGAAGACACAGTGAGTAACACTACCTGTCATTATTGTTGATATTAAAAGTCACCACTACAGTTCTCAGATTAGCACATGACCTTGATCAAGAGCACCTAAGTTGCCTGATCAGAACTCCAACCAGTATTGGCACTCATCCCATTCCCCCCACCCCCCACCAAGGAGTAAGAGAAGGAATAAAAATAGAGAATACATGGAAGAGTGAGAAAAAGAAAAGAAAAAGGAAGAGAAAGAGTAAGAGAAAGAACAAGAAAGATGGCTAAAGAGAGGTATGGGGGGGAAAAAAGAAATAAGGATAGAGAGGGATAAAAGGGAAAGAAAGGAGAACAAAGAGAAAGAGTGGTACATCCTAAAATGCATTATAAGGGGTTTGTTTTAATACTGTACGAGTGGAAGGGACTCGGGGAGCGCTAAATATCCGTGGGTTAGGGGCGCAAATTACTTGTCTTACCTTGGTTGCTGACAACCCACGCTACGAAAATAATTTTACTGTTAGGGGTCCCCACAACTCAGGAAATTTTATCAAGGCCTAGGATGACTGAGAAATGATACCATGAATTATATGAGATGGGACAGTAA
Source organism: Rana temporaria (assembly GCF_905171775.1). Lineage (NCBI taxonomy): Eukaryota > Metazoa > Chordata > Amphibia > Anura > Ranidae > Rana > Rana temporaria. Next base: position 540,531,613 of record NC_053490.1, on the reverse strand, counting down.
TGAGTAAGTGAGTGAGTGAGTAACTTGTATAGCGCAGCAAATGCGAACTTAATCGCCTTCAGTAATGATAATTCATGTATTGCAGGATATCTTGAAATATTGCAAGTTGTTAATTCTGACCCCAACAGGTCAATAGGAGAGTGTCTCCTTCAATGTGGAACATAGACTATTGAGGTGCTAATTATGTCTGGCTTCTGAAGGACCTCTCATTGTGTGATGCTAATTAGCACTGTTTTGTGTGAAAATACTATTGATGATAATATGGAATGTGAGTTAATACACTCTAAAAGTCATGATGTCTGCCATGTCAGCTATAGTAATTGACTCATGTAGATTCGCTGCCAGAAAGTCTGACTTACATCTAAAGGAATGTGTATTGAAGTTCCTTGTGTCATGTTGTGGGTGGAGTTGAGTCATTGTCCATATTTGGTTGCTAACTGTATAAGAAGAGCTGAGTTTACCATTAAAGTATTCATTTGTTTTGGAACCAGAGAACAGAGCTTGTGTCTCGTTATTCTGGGAAAATCCTTATGGATCGTGTCTGCTGGATTGTGGAGTGTCGGATAAGCTGTCTTGGGTTGGTGGAATGGAATATCGTAAACGGCGTTAACCCCTGACCGTTACACACACGATCGGAATTTCCGACAACAAATATTTGATGTGAGATTTTGATCGGATATTCCCGACCGTGTGTCGGCTCCATCGGACATTTGCTGTCGGAATTTCCGACAACAAATGTTTGAGAGCTTGTTCTCAATTTTTCCAACAAAACAAAAGTTCTTGTCGGAAATTCCGATCGTGTGTATCCAATTTCGACGCACAAAAATTCTACGCGTGCTCGGAACCAATTTAACGCATTCTGGGAATCATTGTACTTAATTTTTCTTGGCTCGTCGTAGTGTTGTACGTCACGCGTTCTTGGCGATCGAAATTTCTGACAACATTTGTGCGACCGTGTGTCCGTCGGGAAAAAAAATCCACGGGAATTTCCGATCATGTGTACGCGGCATAACATTTGCTGTTGCGCATTATGGCCCAGATTCACATACATCGGGGCATATTTATGCCGCCGTAGCGTATCTCTTTTACGCTACGCCGGTGCAGCGCACAGAGGCAAGCACTGGATTCACAAAGCACTTGCTTCCACTCGCTGTTAAAGATACGCTGGGTTTTCCTCGGCGTAAGCCAGTGTAGGTGGAAGTGGGCGTGAGTCATGCTAATGAGGCATGACCCCATGCAAATGATGGGCCGAGTGTCATAGAAGTACTTAAAAAAATGTCGATTTCCTTACCAAAATTTGACATTTCTAAACATTTTAATTCCTTTCCGGGTTTATTCACCAATATTTGACATTTTTAAAAATTTTAATTCCTTTCCCAATTCCCCCACCAAAACTTGACAATTCTAAAACTTGTAATCCCTTTCCCGATTTCCTCACCAAAATTTGACATTTCTAAAAAAAAATATTTCTTTCCCAATTTCCTCACCAAAACTTGATATTTCTAAAAATTTTAATGCCTTTCCGGGTTTATTCCCCAATATTTGACATTTTTTTTAAATTTGAATTCCTTTCCCAATTCCCCCACCAAAACTTGACAATTCTAAAAATTTGAATACCTTTCTTGATTTCCTTACCAAAATTTGACATTTCTAAACATTTTAATCCCTTTCCGGGTTTATATGCATACTTCAGTTGATTGATGGGCCTATAAGATGGACCCAGCTTCCTGACGACGTGGCAATCACGAAACGTACGTCGAGGCGTACTGGTCACGCACGACTGACGTACTTCCTGGTCCTGCTGGCTCTCCTTCCTTGAGAGCTGAAACACACGCTATACATGGCTCTGCAGGCTTCATTACAAGCGTGGGACCATCTCTCTTCACTGATTACCAACGCCTTAAACCTCAGTGCCAGGGCAAGGCACCCCTTCAAGTAAGAAGCCATTTGGCGTTGTTTTTTGTTTTAAACTTTTAAATAAATGGTATTTGGCGAATTATTTTTCTTCTTTGAATACTTCATGTGGTGTGGAGTGTGGCAATATCAAGACAGCAGGAATCTAGCCTGGAATCTGTTTTTTTACCTATGCCTTATTTGACCTCTTTTTAATTGAAGTGGTCAACAGCTTGCGGTAAGGTGCCATCCATGAGCACTTATGTGAATGAATGAATGAATGAAAACTTATATAGCGCAACACATGCGAACTTAATCGCCTCTGGGCGCTTGTTGTTCCTGTCTCCTTTGGTATCAAAAGAGATGAGTCTTGATCTTTCTCCTGAACGCCAAGTGGTTCTCCTCCAACCGAATGCTGGTTGGTAAAGCGTTCCATAGTCTAGGCCCTTGGACCGCGAATCTCCTTTCTCCTTTGGACTTGTAGTTGGCTTTCGGTATCTGGAGCAGATTTTGGTTGGTGGATCGCAGAACGCGATTGGGATTATGAGCTTTTATTTTTTCGCATAGATAATGGGGAGCCTTCCCATAGATACATCTATGCGTTAGACAGAGTGCTTTAAAAGTGATTCTGTCTTTTACTGGTAACCAGTGAAGGGTTCTCAGTGAAGGTGAGATTGATTCCCAAGGTTTTTTCCCAGTCACAAGTCTAGCGGCCGTATTTTGAACGACTTGTAGACGAGCGATTTGGTACTTGGGGAGACCGAGGTAGAGGGCATTTGCATAGTCCAATCTGGAGTTTACAATAGCTCCCACCAGGACCGCTATGTCTTCCTTGGGAATAAAAGGAGTAAGTCTGCGTAGTAGGCGCAGCAGATGGTGAGATCCGCTGACTACTGACCCTATTTGTGCATCCATTGTCATGTAGGAGTCAAAGATGACCCCAAGACTTTTGACTTTGGCGCTAGGGGTGATGATTTTGCCCAGAATGGGCGGGGGGGGTCCAAGTTGTTGCAGGTTGATTCATACGTTTGGCGTGAAACAGGAGAAGTTGTGGTGATCTATCTCGTTTTGGTGAAGGTGGAAATCTCTATTAATTAAGTTGAATCATCCTTCAAGCATTTGTTATTTATCTACTTCACTTATGGACTTTTTTGCAGGATAATTTATTTATATATAAATGTTTTCCCCCAATTGGGGGTTGTCACTTTAAATGGAAATTCCTATATTGTTTGATTAATTTAGTATATTTTCTGACACTCACATATCACCTAAACGGTTCTTTGCTATTGGTATTTTATTTATTTGTTTATACACAGATGCTTTATGTGCTAGCGCCTCTTATTTTTCACTCAGTCCAAGGTATTTAGTAAGAGGCATTGCAAGTTTTTTGAAGTTGTAATTTTTGGTCACAATTTTTGGGAAAATAAACAAATTAAAAAATGCCTTTTTTTAAACTTATGAGCACAACTGTATATCTCATAGTGTGCGGACTAAACTTTCCTACAGACTAAATAATATTCACTGATTTGGGTTATTTTCGCCAAAGAAATGGAGCAGAATACATTTTGGCCTAAATTTATTTATTTGCAAAATTTTATTATAGAAGCAAAAAAATAATAAAAAAAATCTGCCTTTTTTTCCTTTATTTAGCAAAAAGTAAAAAATCACCAAAAGAAAGTTCTATTGTGTGAAAAAAAAATGATAAAAACGTCATATGAGTACAGTGTTACATGACCGCGCAATTGTCATTCAAAGTGCAACAATGCTAAAAGCTGAAAATTGTCTCGGCAGGAAGGGGTGTACTTTGGTAGGTGGTCCCTTGGGGTACTGACCTCCACAACCCAGGAGACCCGTTCTCCGAGGGACCATGGGCTCCTTACCCTTGCTGGGATCTACTGGGATCATGATCAGGACAACAATGTGACTACTTTTCCCACAAAGAGGATTTCCTACATATTATTTACCGCGCTTGCCGACCGCGCCATGTACTTATACGTCGGCAGAATGCCATGGCTGCGCAAAGTAACGTACCTATCTTCAAATTTTGTTCCGCGGTCTCCGTGACCGTGCCCGCGGGACCTGCGTACTCGATGTCTGCCGGTGTTATGTCACGGAGCTTAAGAACGGGGGTATGCCCATGTAAACACAACATCTCCCTGTTCTTCCTAGTGACAGGACACTGATCGTCTGCTCCCTTTCATCTGGAACAGTGATCAGTGACGTGTCACAGTAAGCCACACCCTCACACAGTTCGAATCGCTCCCTAGGACACACTTAACTCCTTCAGCACCCCCTAGTGGTTAACCCCTTCCCTGCCAATGTAATTTACACAGTAATTTGTGCATTTTTATAGCACGGATCGCTGTATAAATGTGAATGGTCCCAAAATAGTGTCAAAAGTGTCCGATATGTCCGCCATAATGTCGCAGTCCCGATAAAAAAAATCGCTGATCGCCGCCACAAGTAGTAATAAAAAAATAATAATAAAAATGCCATAAAACTATCCGCTATTTTGTAGACGCTATAACCTTTTTGCAAAGCAATCAATAAACGCTTATTGCGATTTTTTTTTATTACCAAAAATATGTAGAAGAATACGTATCGGCCTAAACGGAGGAAAAAACGTTTTTTTTATATATTTTTGGGGGATATTTATTATAGCAAAAAGTACAAAATATTGCTCTATTTTTATTTATAGCGCAAAAAATAAAAACCGCAGAGATGATCAAAAGAATAAAAATCTAATGAAAGAATAAAAAGAATAAAAATCGCTGATCGCCGCCATTACTAGTAAAAAAAAAAATTATTAATAAAAATGCCATAAAACTATCCCCTATTTTGTAGACGCTATAAATTTTGCGCAAACCAACCGCTTCTTGCGATTTTTTTTTTACCAAAAATATGTAGAAGAATACGTATCGACCTAAACTGAGGAAAAACATTTTTTTGTGTTTTTTTTATACATTTTTGGGGGATATTTATTATAGCAAAAAATATTAAATTTTTTCAAAATTGTCGCTCTATTTTTGTTTATAGAGCAAAAAATAAAAACCGCAGAGGTGATCAAATACCACCAAAAGAAAGCTCTATTTGTGGGGAAAAAAGGACGTCAAATTTTGTTTGTGAGCCACGTCGCGCGACCGCGCAATTGTCAGTTAAAGCGACGCAGTGCCGAATCGCAAAAAGTGGTTAATGTTGGTCTTTGATCCCTATGAAGAAGTTGGCGGGTTACTCCCAGTCGGGGTAAGTGGTGAATTGTTTAGCAGTCCTGGTGTGTGATGGAGTCAGGGTGGCATAACACACATTGCCCGGGTCCATTGGGTGACATGTGATGTGGGTGTTATGGGCCGCTGTCCTCACTGGAGCGTATACAACCTCCTCCGTCTTCTTTCTGCTCCTCTCTTCTCTTCCATGTCCACCAGATGAAGAATTAAAAATGGTGGAATAATGCAGGTCAACATCTTCAGCGTCTTTCTCCTGGGGAGTAAAAAGGTGACAATAACCAGGAAAGAATATTCATTACTATGGGTCTCACTATTTTGCAAAATTTAGTGGGGAAAAAAGGACATACATTTTGTTTGGGAGCCACGTCGCACGACCGCGGGGACAAGATCCCACCCTCCTCGGGGACAAGATCCCACCCTCCTCGGGGACAAAATCACACCCTCCTCGGGGACAAAATCACACCCTCCTCGGGGACAAAATCACACCCTCCCTGGGACAAACCACACCCTCCTCAGAGACAAGACCACACCCTCCTCGGGGACAAAATCACACCCTCCTCGGGGACAAAATCACACCCTCCTCGGGGACAAAATCACACCCTCCTCGGGGACAAAATCACACCCTCCCTGGGACAAACCACACCCTCATCGGGGACAAGACCACACCCTCATCGGGGACAAGACCACACCCTCTTTGTGGACAAGACCACACCCTCCTCTGGGACAAGACCAAACCCTCCTTGGGGACAAGACCACACCCTTCTCTGGGACACGACCACACCCTCCTCTGGGACAAGATCACACCCTCCTCTGGGACAAGACCACACCCTCCTCGGGGACAAGACCACACCCTCCTCGAGGACAAGATCACACCCTCCTCGGGGACAAGACCACACCCTCCTCGGGGACAAGACCACACCCTCCTCGGGGACAAGATCACACCCTTCTTGGGAACAAGACCACACTCTCCTCTGGGACAAGATCACACCCTCCTCGGAGCAGGGATGGACTGGCCATAGGGACTACAGGGAGTTTCCCGGTGGGCCGATGGCTCAGTGGGCCGTTTTTTAAAACAGAGATGCTGCTTGGAGGACTTTTTTAATGCCCTGGCAGCGCCCCAGTGTGAAAGCACTCAGGCTTTCACACTGGGACTGCAGCGGAAGCGTTTTTTCAGTCGCTTTACAGGCGCCCAAAAGTGCCTAAAAAACGACTCAGTGTAAAAAGGGGTCCTACACTCACCCCCTCTCTTTTACACTTACTCTCTTTTTCTTACACTCACCCCCTCTCATCCCCTTTCCCTCAACCCTCTCTCTCTCTCACCCTCTCATGATATACAATAATGGATGTAGGGGCCTTTTGGTGGGTGTGATTTTTCGGGGGGGTGGGGGCAGCATTTTATTGAATTTAAGTGGGCTGGTCTGGATGAAGTCCAGGGCCGAATTTTTGTCCCAGTCCAGCCCTGCCTCGGAGACAAGATCACACCCTCCTCATTACAAGACATCACCCTCCTCGGGGACAAGACCACACCCTCCTCGAGGACAAGACTACACCCTCCTCTGGGACAAGACCACACCCTCATCAGGGACAAGACCACGCCCTCCTCTGAGGCAAGACCACACCCTCCTCTGTCAGTGTGTGACATTGGTGGGCCTAAAAGTGCCCACCAATGCCACATATCTGTGCCCATAAGTGGCACCAATCAGTTCCCACCACTGCCCACACGTGCCACCAATCAGTGCCCATTAGCAATGCCAGTCAGTGCTGGCTATCAGTGACACCTATCAGTGCTGCCCATCAATGCCCAGCACTGCTGTCAATCAATGCCCATCAGTGCCACCCATCAGAACTGCCTATCCATGCCGCCTATAAATGCCCACCAGTGCCACCTAACAGTGCCCATCAGTGCCACATATCAGTGCCACCTATCAGTGCCCATAAGTGTGGCATATTAGTGCCTCCACATCAGTGCCACCTAATCAGTGCCCATAAGTGCCACCTCATCAATGCCCACCAGCTCAGCATATCAGTGCCCATCAGTGCCGCCTCATCAGCGCACATCAGTGAAGCGAAAAATTATTATGTTACAAAATCTACTGACAGAAACTAAGTAAAAAACATTTTTTTTCAAAAACTTTGGTCTTTTTTTTTATTTATTTTTTTAAAAAAATTAAAAACCCAGCAGTGATTAAATACCACCAAAAGAAAGCTTTATTTGTGTGAAGAAAATGATAAAAAAATGTTTGGGTACAGCTGAATGCTGAAAAATGGCCTGGGCAGGAAGGGGGTGTAAGTGCCCGGTAGGCAAGTGGTTAACCGCTTGCCAACCGCCACACGCCGATTTATGTCGGCAGAATGTAACGGCTGCGCATATTGGCGTACAGGTACACCCCCTTTAATATGCGCAGCCGTGGGTCGCGCGCCGTCGCACCCGCGGACCCGATCGCCGCCGATGTCCCGCGATAGGGTCACAGAGCTGAAGAAGTAAGAATCACTCCCTTAGGACACACGTAACCCCTACAGCGCCCCCTACAGGTTAACCCCTTCACTGCCAGTGTAATTTTCACAGTATTCAGTGCATTTGTATAGCACTAATCGCTGTAAAAATGACAAAGAGTCCCAAAATGGCATCAAAAGCGTCCGATGTGTCTGCCGCAATATCACAGTCCCGATAAAAAACGCAGATCGCCGCCATTACTAGTAAAAAAAAATAATATTAAAAATGCCATAAAACGATCTCCTATTTTGTAGACGCTATGGGGTAGGTTCATAAAGACTTCCGACGGGCGTATCAGTAGATACGCCGTCATAAGTTCGAATCCCCGCCGTCGTATATTTAAGAGTTTATTCTCAAACTGAGATATGATTAAATATTGCTAAGATACGACCAGTGTAAGTCTCCTACGCCGTCGTATCTTAACTGCATATTTACGCTGACCGCTAGGGGCGTGTACACTAATTTACGCCTAGAATATGTAAATCAGCTAGATACGCCTATTCACGAACGTACGCCCGGCCGTCGCAGTAAAGATACGCCGTTTACTTAAGGGGTTTTCAGGCGTAAAGATAAACCACCAAAAACATGGCGCAGCCAATGTTAAGTATGGACGTCGGAACCGCGCCGAATTTTTAAAATTTTACGTTGTTTGCGTAACTCGTCCGTGAATGGTGCTGGCCGTAATTTACGTTCACGTCGAAAGCATGACAATTTGCCAACAGCATTTGGAGCATGCGCACTGGGATACGTCCACGGACGGCGCATGCGCCGTTCGATCGAAACGTCATTTACGTGGGGTCACAGCTTCAAAATTTGAATTAGGCGGGCTTACGCCGGCCCTAATACACTACGCCGCCGTAACTTCGGCGGCAAAATCTTTGAAAATACCATACTCGCCTCTCAAATTTACGACGGCGTAGCGTATAGGAGATACGCTACGCCCGCCTAAAGGTACATGAATCTACCCCTATAACTTTTGCGCAAACCAATCAATAACCGCTTATTGCGATTTTTTTTACCAAAAATATGTAGAAGAATACGTATCGGCCTAAACTGAGGAAAAATAATGGGCCAGATACGCCGGCGTACTTTCAAATTTCCCGCGTCGTATCTTTAGTTTGAATCCTCAAACTAAGATACAACGGCATTTGGCTAAGATCCGACAGGCGTACGGCTTTGTGCGCCTTCGGATCTTAGGATGCAATACTTGGGCGCCCGCTGGGTGAATTTCGCATCGTTTTCCGCGTCGGGTATGCTAATTAGCTGTTTACGGCGATCCACGAAGGTACGCGCGTTCGTCGCATTCTCTTACGTCGTTGCTAGTCGGCTTTTCCCGTCGTAAAGTTGCGGCTTCTATTTCATGGCTTATATTTAGACAGCCCATGTTAAGGTATGGCCGTCGTTCCCGCGTCGAATTTCAAATTATTATTTTTTTTGCGTAAGTCGTCCGGGAATACGAAAGTACATAACGCACGTCGCCGTTCAAAACATTACGTCGGGGCGACGTCATTTCGCGCAAAGCACGGCGGGAAATTTCAAAACGGAGCATGCGCAGTACGTTCGGCGCGGGAACGCGCCTAATTTAAATGGTACACGCCCCATTTGAATTAGGCGGGCTTGCGCCGGACGGCTTTAAGCTACGCCGCCGCAAGTTTACAGGCAAGTGCTTTGTGAATCAAGCACTTACGCTGAAAACTTGCGGTGGTGTAACGTAAACGGGATACGTTACGCCGCCGTAAAAGTACATGAATCTGGCCCTATAACTTTTGCGCAAACCAATTTAATGAACGCTTATTGCGATTTTTTTTTTTTACCAAAAATATGTAGAAGAATACGTATCGGACTAAACTGAGGAAAAATAATGTTTTTTTTTTATATTTTTTTGGCTGATATTTATTATAGCAAAAAGTAAAAAATATTGCATTTTTTTCAAAATTGTCGCTCTATTTTTGTTTATTGCGCAAAAAATAAAAACCGCAGAGGTGATCAAATACCACCAAAAGAAAGCTCTATTTGTGGGGAAAAAAATGACGTAAATTTTGTTTGGGAGCCACGTCGCACGAGCGCGCAATTGTCAGTTAAAGCGACGCAGTGCCAAATCGCAAAAAGGGCCAAGGTCCTTTAGCAACAAAATGGTCCCGGGGCTGAAGTGGTTAAAGAAACTGAACTAATTCCGAAATGAATCGACAAAACGAAATGAGTAACATAACGAATCTATCCTGCACAGGTCTATTGGGTAAGAGCTTTTCCACTAACCTGTGGCCTTGTCATTCCCCCTCCCCCCTCAGCGGCGGGTTTCCGGGATCCTGTGGGGGGGAAAAATAGGAAGATTATTATTGAGAAGATCACCAATAAAGAGCCAATCCACTTCGAATTTGGTTTTCCTCACCTCTTCTAATCACGCATTTCCAGTACAGGGTCAGAGCCACCACCAATAGGACGAGAGATATCACAGGGTACAGGTAACGGTAATCATTATCAGGTTCCGAATCCTCACCATAGGGCGTCGTGAGAGGGCGGGCCGAAGTCAATAATGCTAGAGAAAAATTGCACCATAAGTAATGATTAATCAAAATAATCTATTAATATTCAGTAAAACCTTGGATTGCGAGCATTCGTTCCAGAAACATGCTTGTAATCCAAAGCGCTTGTATATCAAAGCATTTTTTTTACAGGGTATAAAAGAGAAGAGAGGCGCCTCTAAGTGTAGCAATACGTTACTAAATGTTGTCCCTTCATTAAAAGTAACCATATTGCTACACTTGTAGCTAGATTCAGGTAGCCGGGCGCATCTTTGAGGCGGCGTAGCGTATCGTATTTACCCTACGCCGCCGTAAGTCAGAGAGGCAAGTACTGCATTCACAAAGCACTTGCCTCCTAAGTTACGTCGGCGTAGCGTAAATGGGGCCGGCGTAAGCGCGCCTAATTCAAATGAGGATGAGGGGGGCGTGTTTTATGTAAATGATTGGTGACCCGACGTGATTGACGTTTTTTTACAAACGGCGCATGCGCCGTCCGTGGACATATCCCAGTGTGCATTGCTCCAAAGTACGCCGCAAGGACGTATTGGTTTCGACGTGAACGTAAATTACGTCCAGCCCCATTCACGGACGACTTACGCAAACGACGTAAATTTTTCAAATTTCGACGCGGGAACGACGGCCATACTTAACATTGGCTAGGCCACCTAGAGGGCAGCTTTATCTTTACGCCGGCGTACCTCTTACGGATACGGTGTATGTTTACTGCGACGGGCAAGCGTACGTTCGTGAATCGGCGTATCTAGTCATTTGCATATTCTACGCCGAACTCAACGGAAGCGCCACCTAGCGGCCAGCGGAAAAATTGCACCCTAAGATACGACGGCGTAGGAGACTTACGCCGCTCGTATCTTAGCCTAATTTAAGCGTATCTGGTTTCCAGAATACGCCTAAATTTAGGACGGCGTAGATTCAGAGTTACGTCAGCGTATCTACTGATACGCCGACGTAAAGCTATCTGAATCCAGCTATTGGAGGCTCCTCTCTTCTCTTTTATACTCAGTTGTGACGTGACGCTACTCTTATATCAAGACATCGCTTGTATATCAAGGCAAAATTTATTAAAAAATCATACAGCTCATTAACCACTTGGCGACCGCCGCACGAACATATACATGGACAGAATGGCAGGGACAGGCGAATGGGCGTACAGGTACGTCCCTTTAAATTTGGCGCCGCGTGGTCACGCGCGCACGCGAGCTCCGTGATGGTACCCCTGGACTCGGTGTCCCGCGATCGTGTCACAGAGCTGAAGAATGGGGAGATGTCAGTGTAAACACAACGGGCCAGATTCACAGAGGAAATACGCCGGAGTATCTGCTGATACTCCGGCGTATTTTCAAATTTGCCGCGTCGTATCTTTATTTGTAATTCACAAAAAAGATACAACGGCTTTTGGCTAAGATCTGACAGGCGTGCGGCTTCGGATCTTAGGTGTAATTTGCCGCTGGGTGGAGTTCGCGTCGTTTTCCAGCGTCGGGTATGCAAATTAGCTGATTACGGCGATCCACGAAGATACGCGCGTTCGTCGCAATCTCTTACGTTGTCGCTAGTCGTTTTTTCCCATCGCAAAGTTAGGCCTGCTTTTTCATGGCTTATCTTTAGAACAGCCATGTTAAAGTATGGCCGTCGTTCCCGCGTCGAATTTCAATTTTTTTTTTTTTGCGTAAGACGTCCGGGAATACGAAACGACATAACGCATGTCGCCGTTCAAACAATACATCGGGGCGCCGTAATTTCGCGCAAAGCACGTTGGGAAATTTCCTAACGGAGCATGCGCAGAACGTTCGGCGCGGGAGCGCGCCTAATTTAAATGGTACACGCCCCATTTGAATTAGGCGGGCTTGCGCCGGACGGCTTTACGTTACACCGCCGTAAGTTTACACGCAAGTGCTTGGTGAATCAGGCACTTGCGCTGAAAACTTGCGGCGGTGTAACGTAAAGACGATACGTTACGCTGCTGCGATTCTTTATGAATCTGGCCCAACATCTCCCCGTTCTTCCTAGTGACATCTCACTGATCAAATGCTCCCTGTCATCAGGAACAGCGATCAGTGATGTGTCACAGCAAGCCACGCCCCCTAACAGTTAGAATCACTCCCTAGGACACACTTAACCCCTTCCTAGCCCCCTAGTGGTTCACTGCCAGTCACATTTATACAGTAATCAGTGCATTTTTATAGCACTGATCGCTGTATAAATGACAATAGTCCCAAAATAGCGCCAAAAGTGTCCGATGTGTCCGCCACGATGTCGCAGTCACGATAAAAATCGCCGATCGCCGCCATTACTAGTAAAAAATTATTGATAAAAATGCCATAAAACTACCCCATATTTTGTAGAAACTTTTGCGCAAACCAATCGATAAAAGCTTATTGCGATTTTTTTCCCAAAAATATGTAGAAGAATGCGTATCGGCCTAAACTGAGGAAAAATCTGTTTTTTTATATCTTTTTTGGGGGATATTTAGTATAGCAAAAATTAAAAAATATTGTGTTTTTTCAAAATTGTCGCTCTATTTTTGTTTATAGCGCAAAAAATAAAAACCGCAGAGGCGATCAAATACCACCAAAAGAAAGCTCTATTTGTGGGGAAATAAGGTCTTTGGGCAGCCAAATGGTCCGGGGCTGAAGTGGTTAATAAAAACATATTTACAAAAAATAATCAACTAAACAGAAACAAGCGCGCTTACATCGGCAAGTAAAGAAAACCGTTTCCTGACACGGTAACAGAAAGAAACATATTTTAATGGCCACAAAAAAGAGACTACAAACCCCGAACCTCAACCTAACCACAACCGAGGCTAAGAAACCTTTTGAGATTTAATCGCCATCAAGATGCGATTCCAATACCCCCCCATTAACCCCTCCCCCCACATCATTCACCCCAACTTCCACATCATTCACCCCAACTTCCACATCATTCACCCCGACTTCCACATCATTCACCCCGACTTCCACATCATTCACCTTGCATTCTGCTCCAGCCACCCTAATTTCCTTCCCACCTTCCCCTCCACCATCATCCAATCCATCCCTCACTCCAGCCGCACTTCTCCCACACTGAGAAGGAGGGGTTGGCACCTCCATACACTCTGGTCCAGCACTCTCCACTGCCTTCACTACACTAGGAGAAACAATAGGAGCAGACACAGACTTGACACTTTCTGACACTGACTGGAAGACCACAGACTGGGGGGGACATCGACACCACAGACTGGGGGGGACATCGACACCACAGACTGGGGGGGGGGCATCGACACCACAGACTGAGGGGGGGACACCGACACCACAGACTGGGGGGGCAGCGACACCACAGACTGGGGGAAGACACTGATACCACAGAAAAAAAGGACATCGACACCACAGACTGGGGAGGGGACACTGACACCACAGACTGGAGGGGACACCAACAACACAGACTGAGGGGGGACACCGACACTACAGACTGGAGGGGACACCGACACTACAGACTGGGGGGGACACCGACACCACAAACTGGAGGGGACACCAACAACACACACTGAGGGGGGACACTGACACCACAGACTGGAGGGGACACCGACACTACAGACTGGGGGGGACACCGACACCACAAACTGGAGGGAACACCAACACCACAGACTGGCGGGGACACTGACACCACAGACTGGAGGGGACACCGACACCACAGACTGGAGGGGACACCAACAACACAGACTGGAGGGGACACCGACACCACAGACTGGAGGGGACACCGACACCACAGACTGGGGGGGGCACTGACACCACAGACTGGGGGGAGACCACAGACTGGAGGGGACACCAACACCACAGACTGGGGGGGGACACTGAAGCCACAGACTGGGGGGGACACCGACACCACAGACTGGAGGGGACACTGACACCACAGACTGGGGGGGACACCGACACCACAGACTGGGGGGGACATCGACACCACAGACTGGGGGGGGAACACCGACACCACAGACTGGGGGGACACCGACACCACAGACTGGGGGGGACATCGACACCACAGACTGGGGGGGACTTCGACACCACAGCCTGGGGGGGGACATCGACACCGCAGACTGGGGGGGGAACACCGACACCACAGACTGGGGGGACACCGACACCACAGACTGGGGGAAGACACTGACACCACAGAAAAAAAGGACATCGACACCACAGACTGGAGGGGACACCGACACCACAGAAAAAAAGGACATCGACACCACATACTGGGGGGGCATCGACACCACAGACTCGGGGGGACACCGACACCACAGACTGGGGGGACACCTACACCACAGACCGGGGAGGGGACACCGACACAACAGACTGGGGGGGACACCAACACCAAAGACTGGGAAGGACACTGACACCACAGACTGGGGGGAAACACCAACACCACAGACTGGGGGGGACACTGGCACCACAGATGGCCTCACAGACACAGATTCTGATGGGACAGAGACACTAGGATCTCCTGGTACAACCTCCGCCAACCCAGACTCTTCTCTATCCAGACAGAAGAATTCCTCCACTAGCTCTGGCTTATTGTGCAAGGCCTCAGGGCACCGGCTATAAGGAAGACCAACCTTATCAGATAGGCTACATTTAATTATGTTACAGTCCCTCGCCAGATGCCCCAGTTCCTGACACAAAGAACACTTCTGTTCTGGACATTAAGGCCCCGTACACACGACCGGATCTATCCGTTGGGATTTATCCGCGGATCAGTTCCAGCAGACAAATCTGGTCGTGTGTATGGCCTAGCGGACCTTTTTCGGCGGACATTTGTCCAGCCGACCGGTTTTCAAGCGTGCTAAGAATGCTAAGAAATCTATCCGCTGGAAACCTGTCCGTCGGACTGATCCGGTCGTCTGTACAGACTCACCGGATAAGTCCAAGCGATCCCCATCCCTCGCATGCATCGAAGTGATTCGGCGCATGCGTGGAAGTATTTACCTTCCAGGGTCGCGCATGTCGCTGCGTCATCGTCGCCGCGATGGCGCGGCCACGTCACCGCGTATGTTTTCCGCAGGGATTTTGATCTGATGGTGTGTACAGCCCATCAGATCAAAATCCGGAGCAGAAATGTCCGCTGGAAACGGTCCGGCGGACCGTTTTCAGCGGATATCCGCTCGTGTGTACAGGGCCTTAGAGGAGAAATGTCCCTTGGCTCCACATTTATGGCACAGCTTAGGATGATCAGGGTAGAAGACGGTAATCCTATCTCTACCAATAAAGGCAGAAGAGGGCAAATGCTGGACCACTTTCCCACACACTCAACCTCATTGACACAGACCACCCACCCTTCCAGATTCCTCTATCATCCACACCGACCACCCACCCGTCCAGATTCCTCCATCATCCACACTGACCACCCACCCGTCCAGATTCCTCCATCATCCACACCGACCACCCACCAGTCCAGATTCGTCCATTATCCACACCGACCACCCACCCGTCCAGATTCCTCCATCATCCACACCGACCACCCACCCGTCCAGATTCCTCCATCATCCACACTGACCATCCACCCGTCCAGATTCCTCCATCATCCACACCGACCCCCCCACCCGTCCAGATTCCTCCATCTCCACACCGACCACCCACCCGTCCAGATTCCTCCATCATCCACACCGACCACCCACCCGTCCAGATTCCTCTATCATCCACACCGACCACCCACCCATCCAGATTCCTCCATCATCCACACCGACCACCCACCCGTCCAGATTCCTCCATCATCCACACTGACCACCCACTCGTCCAGATTCCTCCATCATCCACACCGACCGCCCACCCGTCCAGATTCCTCCATCATCCACACTGACCACCCACTCGTCCAGATTCCTCCATCATCCACACCGACCACCCACCCGTCCAGATTCCTCCATCATCCACACTGACCACCCACTCGTCCAGATTCCTCCATCATCCACACTGACCACCCACTCGTCCAGATTCCTCCATCATCCACACCGACCGCCCACTCGTCCAGATTCCTCCATCATCCACACTGACCACCCACCCGTCCAGATTCCTCCATCATCCACACCGACCACCCACCCTTCCAGATTCCTCCATCATCCACACCGACCCCCCCACCCGTCCAGATTCCTCCATCTCCACACCGACCACCCACCCGTCCAGATTCCTCCATTATCCACACCGACCACCCACCCGTCCAGATTCCTCCATCATCCACACCGACCACCCACCCGTCCAGATTCCTCCATCATCCACACCGACCACCCACCCGTCCAGATTCCTCCATCATCCACACCGACCACCCACCCGTCCAGATTCCTCCATCATCCACACCGACCACCCACCCGTCCAGATTCCTCTATCATCCACACCGACCACCCACCCATCCAGATTCCTCCATCATCCACACCGACCACCCACCCGTCCAGATTCCTCCATCATCCACACTGACCACCCACTCGTCCAGATTCCTCCATCATCCACACCGACCGCCCACCCGTCCAGATTCCTCCATCATCCACACTGACCACCCACTCGTCCAGATTCCTCCATCATCCACACCGACCGCCCACCCGTCCAGATTCCTCCATCATCCACACTGACCACCCACTCGTCCAGATTCCTCCATCATCCACACCGACCACCCACCCGTCCAGATTCCTCCATCATCCACACTGACCACCCACTCGTCCAGATTCCTCCATCATCCACACCGACCGCCCACTCGTCCAGATTCCTCCATCATCCACACTGACCACCCACCCGTCCAGATTCCTCCATCATCCACACCGACCACCCACCCTTCCAGATTCCTCCATCATCCACACCGACCACCCACCCGTCCAGATTCCTCCATCATCCACACCGACCACCCACCCGTCCAGATTCCTCCATCATCCACACCGACCACCCACCCGTCCAGATTCCTCCATCATCCACACCGACCACCCACCCGTCCAGATTCCTCCATCATCCACACCGACCACCCACCCGTCCAGATTCCTCCATCATCCACACCGACCACCCACCCGTCCAGATTCCTCCATCATCCACACTGACCACCCACCCGTCCAGATTCCTCCATCATCCACACCGACCACCCACCCGTCCAGATTCCTCCATCATCCACACTGACCACCCACTCGTCCAGATTCCTCCATCATCCACACCGACCGCCCACTCGTCCAGATTCCTCCATCATCCACACTGACCACCCACTCGTCCAGATTCCTCTATCATCCACACCGACCACCCACCCGTCCAGATTCCTCTATCATCCACACCGACCACCCACCCGTGGTAACTTAGTTTGAGAGTTTTTTGATTTGCGAGCAACTATTTTTTTTAAATTCTGACTCGTCTTGCGAGTGTTGACTCGCAAGACGAGCAGAATTCAAGCTAAATACGCCTGCAGTGCCTCATTTGGCCTGAGGTACGGGGGCGCAGGAGCCGAAAAAAGCCAAACATTGGCCTGCAGTACCTCATTTGGCCTGAGGTACGGGGGCGCAGGAAACAAGCAGAAGTGTCCTCGGGCCTTTTTGGCCGTTTTCTGCACTCTCTGGCACCCCCACTTCTGGCTGCATTCGGTATTGCATCCTATTGAAGTCAATGCGGAACAAATGATTTTAGTTTCCATTGACTTTAATGGGAAAACTCGCTTTGATATGCGAGTACTTTGGATTACGAGCATTCTCCTGGAACGGATTATTCTCGTCATCCGAGGTTCAACTGTACCATGTTGTGCAAAATTATGGCATATATAATAATGTTATTGTATCTGTTATAGTGCTCTTTGTGTATAGTTTTTATTACTGTGCTGGGCAAACTTATGGCGCATAATAGTAATGTCAGTATATTCATTATATTTGTATTGTTTCTGATACATTGTTCTTTGTGTACCTTTTTATAATTTCATGCTATGTAAAACTATGGCACATAATAGTAATAATATTAGTGTATCTGTTACAGTAAAATATTATTGTATATGTTACAGTATAATATTATTTTATCTGTTACATTTGTATTGTATCCTTTACATTTTAATATTTTTCTATCTATTACATTTGTATCAAATAATTTACATTCTAATAATATTGTATCTGTTACATTTGTATCCTTTCTACTACATTATAATATTTTTCTATCTGTTACATTTTAATATTTTTCGATCTATTACATTTGTATTGTATCTGTTACATTCTAATATCATTGTATCTGTTATAATATTTTTGTATCTGTTACATTATAATATATTTGTATCTGATGCATTTGTGTTGCATGTGTTATATTATAATATTTTTGTACATGTTCCATTTGTGTTGTATGTGTTACATTATAATATTATTGTATACAGTACATTGCTCTTTGTGTACCTTTTATAATACCATGTTTTACCAAACTACAGAAAATAATACCAGTAATCACACTGGGGTGTATGGATGAGGACATTGGAGTGTAAGCTCCTCTGTACCCTGCCCTGCTGACCCCCTACACTGCCTTTCTAATCACTGTCCTCTACCGTGCTGACCCCTGTCCCTTGCCCCACTGTTCGCCGGTTACTCTGCCCTAATGACTCTTGTACACTCCCCTGCTGACCTCTCATCCTCTTCCATGTTGACCCACTGTACACTGTCCTGCTGCCCCCTGTACACTTCCCTGCTGCCCCCTATACACTGCCCTGCTGCCCCCTGTACACTGCCCTGCTGCCTTCTGTACACTGCCCTGCTGCCCCCTGTGCACTGCCCTGCTGCCCCCTGTGCACTGCCCTGCTGCCCCCTGTACACTGTCCTGCTGCCCCCTGTACACTTCCCTGCTGCTCCCTGTACACTGCCCTCCTGCCCCCTGTACACTTCCCTGCTGTCCCCTGTACACTCCCCTGCTGCCCCCTGTACACTGTTCTGCTGCCCCCTGTACACTGCCCCGCTGCCTTCTGTACACTGCCCTGCTGCCCCTGTACACTGCCCTGCTGCCCCCTGTGCACTGCCCTGCTGCCCCCTGTACACTTCCCTGCTGCCCCCTGTACACTTCCCTGCTGCCCCCTGTACACTGTTCTGCTGCCCCCTGTACACTGCCCTGCTGCCCCCTGTACACTTCCCTGCTGCCCCCTGTACACTGCCCTGCTGCCCCCTGTACACTGCCCTGCTGCCCCCTGTGCACTGCCCTGCTGCCCCCTGTGCACTGCCCTGCTGCCCCCTGTACACTGTCCTGCTGCCCCCTGTACACTGTCCTGCTGCACCTTGTACACTGCCCTGCTGCCCCCTGTACACTTCCCTGCTGCCCCCTGTACACTTCCCTGCTGCCCCCTGTACACTGTTCTGCTGCCCCCTGTACACTTCCCTGCTGCCCCCTGTACACTTCCCTGCTGCCCCCTGTACACTGTTCTGCTGCCCCCTGTACACTGCCCTGCTGCCCCCTGTACACTGCCCTGCTGCCCCCTGTACACTGCCTTGCTGCCCCCTGTACACTGTCCTGCTGCCCCCTGTACACTGCCCTGCTGCCCCCTGTACACTGCCTTGAAAACCCACTATACACTGCCCTACAAAATAATGGCCTCTGTACTCTGCCCTACAAAATGCCAACCCTATCATCTGCCTACTAAGCCCTGTACACTGCCCTGCTGACCCTATACACTTTGAATCCTCTGCTCCCTAACATTTTTTTTACTTTACTAGAAACTGGTCCTGCTCCCTTTACAAGGAAACTGTTAGCACTATATTAATCTTGAATAATATTATTAATAATATTGTCTTATCTTTCTTTCACCTTTGACTAACAGACGTGTCCCATTCGTTGAATATAGATATGGTTTCCCGTCCTTCACTGTGCAGGTATACAGTCCGCCATCTTTCTCTGTGACGGATTTGATGGTGAGAGAATTCTGTGTGACGGTCATTCTTGAATTATTTCCCAGGAATTCAAGATTGGTGGATGTAGTCACATGCCAGTAAGGACGTGTAATCTTCATGACACTTCTTATATCACAGAACATCTCGGCCATGTCCCCCTCCGACAGGTTAAGAGATAGAGGATGCTGGGTCACTGTGCCGACACCTGGGGGGATAAAACACATTCACCGTTCTTATATATCGTATGAGAAAAAATGGCAACCTGACTCGATCAGATTATAATGGACGGGACGGCTCACAGAACTTTACAATACAGAAACCTCCTCAGCACATTTAGCAATAGCAACCAGCCAACAAAAACAAAAAACGGAAAATTGTATACTCACCTTTCCGTAATTTTCCTTTCCTGACGCATCTTCATGGCAGCACACACTGGGTTGTGACTCCGCCCCCACAACCTGACAGGATTGGTTAGCTATAAATTTGAAGGGGAGACGCCCCGCACCATTCTCTGTATATATCATCATAAAACAATAGGGCGGGCATCTGTGTGCTGCCATGAAGATGCGTCAGGAAAGGAAAATTACGGAAAGGTGAGTATACAATTTTCCGTTTTCCTGACGCATTCATGGCAGCACACACTGGGAAATAACTCGCCAGTCGGGAGGGTGCAAGAAAACAGTAATATTTATTCTCTATAGCGCTGAGGAATTGGCTCTAAGAACAGATCTGCCAAAGTCGACGGTAGCCAGGAGAGCAGAATCCACTCTGTAGTGAGAAATTAAGATGTGTTGGGAAGACCAAGTTGCTGCTCTACCTATGGTTTCCGGTGAAATCCCGCAAAATGCTGCCCAAGAAGTGGCCACTGCTCCTGTCGAATGAGCCCTAATGCTCTTTAGGAGTCGTAAGTTGCTGGATGGAATAGGTCTCCGCGATAGCACTAACAACCAAGAGGTAATGGTACGGGAGGTAGCTGGCTGACCTCGTCTGCTCCCGTGTGGGATAATTAAGACATAATCCGTCTTCCTGAGATGTAGCTGTGAAGTAACTGGAGATGGTAGGTTTGACATCCTAGGCATGGGACTCGCCCCTCTCATTAGTAAAAGATGGAAGGACGATGTCCTGGTTATAATGAAAGGAGGAAGTTACCCTTGGATAAAAATGGTCTGAGGGCTTCAGAACCACTCTGTCAGGGGAGAACACTAAATAGGGGTTCCGTAGCCATAAGTGCTTGTATCTCCGACGTCCTCTTAGCTGAGGTGATCGCAATACGGGAAGCCATCTTCAGAGCTAGGTTCCACGGTGAGACTAAGTTGAATGGAGAAAAGGGTGGATTGGACAGGGCCTCGAGTACTACACAGAGATCCCCTTTTGGAAAGGCTGGCCTCCTAGGTGGTCTGATCTTACGCAGGCCCTGAGGAACAGAGTGACCGGATGATGAAGAGCCCATCTAGTACCCGTCATGCTGAAAGGGCGGATACTTGCACCTTCAGGGTACCCGGGCCCGGGCCCTTGTTAAGCCCTGACTGAAGAAATTCAAGAATTTGAGATGGGATTCCAATCTCTTTGCTGCGACGACACGAACCTCTCCCAGATCCTAGTATAGGTGACATCAGTGGAGCTCCTTAGAGCTTGTAATAAGGTTGATATTACCTCCTGAGAGTATCCTAGTTCCCCTAACCTAGCCCTCTCAACTTCCAAGCTGGCAAATGCAGCTTCTCTGGGCTGGATGGAAGAATTGCCTCTGATGTATGAGATCCCAGGTTACTGGAAGATGTATTGGAGGCCGCGTACCTAGTTGTAGCAGGGTCGTAAACCATGGCCTCCTCGGTCGTAACGGTATTAGTACAATAACCGTGGCTGAGGACCTCCGAAGTCGGGACAGGAATCTTGTAATCCGAGAAGTTGGAAGAAAAATGTACCCCAGCTCGAAGCTCCATGGAAGAGCTAGGCAGTTTGTCCCTTCGGCTGATGGAAAGTGAGCTCTGGACAGGAACCTCTGACACTTGGAGTTCTTTGGCGTGGCCGCTAGGTCGACTTCTGGTATTCCACAAGTTTTCGTAAGAATGGAGAATACCTGTTGGTTCAGGGACCATTCGTTGTTTGAAAGTGTCTCTCGGCTTAGGTAGTTGGCCAACGAATTCTGTGTTGCCGGGACATACACTGCCCATAGATCTAACAGGTGCACTTGTGCCCTTTCCAATATGGGCAAGCTTCCTCTTGAAGCGTGCGACTCCTGATGCCCCCCTGTATCTGGATACATGACACCGCTACTTGTTGTCCATCCTGATCAGGACACTCTTCCCCTCTAGAAGAGGCGCAATGGCCAGGAGAGCCTGAAAGGCTGCTCTGAGCTCTAAAATATTTGACACTATGCCCTGAGCCCGAAAGTGCCACTGTCCTTGGGCTACTTGGTCTAGATAGTGTGGACCCCATCCCCCCTGGCTGGCGTTCGATGTTACTACTTCTGGACTTGGGGGAACTATTGGAATGGACTCCCTGAGGTTGGACGGGTGTGTCCACCACCATACTAATTGCTTTACCCAGTTCGGGATGTGAATGGTTTGGAGTATTGACGTTCCATTCCACTGCCTGAGAAAGGAGTTCTGTAAGACTTGCATGTGTCACAGGGGCCACTGTATCAAAGGTATGGATGCTGACATGGACCCCCGGGTACTGAGGCAGGCTCTGACAGTAGACGTCTGGATGATAGCAGATTCTGTACCTTCTGGAGTAAGGGCTTCAGCCTCTCTTGAGGGAGTTGCACCCGGTACAACCTGGTATATTATTCTGCCCCTAGGAACACCCTGACTTGCTGAATGCTCTGGGTGCTGAGGCGATGCCGAATGGGGGGCACCAAAATTGGAAATGAGATTAATAGATTGAGAACCGAAGGGACCTCTGGAAGGCGGGATGATCGGGACGTGAAGGTAAACGTCCGAAAAATCTAGGAGATAGCATCCAGTCTCCCACGTCCACTGTCAACAAAATGGACTGAAGGCTTTTCCAATCTGAGGGCCTCTATTTTGATCGTCTGTTGAACCTCTTTAGGTCCAGGACTGGACGTAGATCCCCTGTTTTTTTTTTTTGTACCAGAAATAAAGGGGAATAAAACCCCCTCCCTTTCTGGTGTGGAGGTACTTGGTAGGCTGGAATGTGTTCCCTGGCAATGTGCCCATGAATTTCCAATTGTGACCGGTCTTGATAGAGGATAGTGTCCATGAATCTGTTATACGAGTTGCCCATATCCGAGCGAATCTCTTGAGTCTGGTGCCCACCTGAGCTGGGTGGGCAGACGGACCCTCAAAAAGGACTTCTGCTGTTCCCCGGCTGTGATAGCCTTGGCTTACTGTAAATACATGGAGGGTCAAGTATTCCAGTCCCTCCTAAATTTCCTGCCGGGACGGTAGGATCTAGCATCCCTGTACTTGACAGGAAGATCGCGTCTGTAAGCGGGGCCCTTCTGGGGCTCTGGTCTCCTATCGGAGGGAATCAGCCCGGATTTTCCCCCGGTAACCTTGGAGATGACCAAGTCCATCTTTGTGCCAAATACACTTGAGCCGCCATATGGAGTTTTGCACCAGTAGATTTTGATGCTGTCTCCGCTATCCAGGGTCTCAGCCATAAGGCTCTTCCCAGTCATGAAGTCGCCCCCTCAGGAGCCGTAAGCCAACTTAATTTCCCTGCAGGGAGGAGAATATCTTCCCCTGGTCGGCTCCTTCTAGAATGGAATTCTCAATGTTAGCCGCCCATGCAGCGATAGTTTTAGCTACTGCCGCCGTGGTGATAGCCGGCCTACTAGCGTCTCCTGTCGTGGAGCAGGCTTTCTTCAGTTCTATATTGATTTTACGATCAAGAACGTCCCGGATGGTAACTGCATCTTCAATCGGTAGAGAAACGTCTCTAGCGAGTCGCATTAAAGATGAATCGACCGTAGTTGCATTGATCAAAGAATTGATCCTAGACTCCCACAAGGGGTACAATCTGCAAACTTGTTGCTCATACTGGGCCGCTTATGCGATCTCCCCCACTCATCCTTTATGAGGTTTTCCAGCTCTTTGATGAAGGGAAATGATTCAGGGCCCCCTTTTCAGCACCAGGAAATATTTCTGAACCTTCAGAGGTTCTGCCATACCCCCTTCCCAGCCGATCGCTTCCTCGACTGAATGGGCAAATGGTTCAACTAAAGAAGAGACAGTCCGACGCCTGCTCACACTCCTCATTCTTAGAGAGGGTTTTTGCAGCCTGGCGTAACGGCCGGGTGCTGGGCGATGTGCTTGGGGAAGGATCGCCCACAATTGATCCCTGTGCGATTCTCCTAGGAGCTTAGTATATACTCTGGCCTCTGAATCCTTGGTTACTTCAATGAAGCACGAGCGGCAGGCCAATTCCCCTGGCAAGGCTGGCGCCCCGCATATTTGGCAAACATTTGCTGTGGTGCGGGTAAGATAGCTCCATCTGGGATGAAGGTAATTGTCTGCGGTGGGACCGACTATGACAGGAGTGGCTGTGACGCGAGCGGCTATGCCTTGATTGAAGAAAGCAAGAGGGTAACCTTGAGTGACTTCTTGCGCCTTCTGCCGGAAGCATGGCTAGAATCTCCCTCTGTGCCGCAAACTTGCGTCTTTTGACCCGATAGGGCTACCAAAACTGTAGCGTCAGTGGCCAAGCTCTCTTTTTTGTCTCTTCTCTACTTACCACCTTCTGGACGGCCTCTATACCTGGTCAGCTGATGGTGGTCTGCGAGGGCAGTGGCCCCCATGAGGATAGCAGGGAGACAGCCCGGAAAGGTGGGAAAAAAGAGAGAAGGGAAAACATTACAATATGTCCCCCCCCCCCAACATTTATATTTATTAAATATAATGATTTATATACATATATCTATCCTTATTTTATTTTTTATTTTTTGGATTATATTAATTGTTTAATTATGGATATACTTTCTCCTATAATATGTTATAAATTAATATATAAATGTATTATATCTTCTATCCTATTTGTTACTATTTTTTTTTTTTTTTTTTTTTTTTGTGTAATCAATTGGCCCAGGCTGAACTGGGACGAGCCTGCACACACCTGGTGCAATCTTCACTCTGAGTAGAGCAGAGCAGCAGGACTGCAGCCAGAACTACAGAGCGATAGGAGTGTTTCCTTTTTTTTTTTTTTTTTTAAACGGCGCCGCCATTTGGAAGAGGGCAGAGGAGACCGGCGGCATCATCACTGAGCTGCGTGCATGCGCAGAGCGCTGAGGGGTACGCGGCGGTGACCCCGAGAGTATGGGGTGTCAGAGGAACCACAGGGCTCAGCAGAGCTGAGAAAAAAACAACAGGCAGGCAAAGGTACAAAACGGACTAACCTTAGGTGGCAAATGTAATGATACAAATACCTTTGTGGAAGCACACACTGCACTGGAAGGAAAGACAGAGCGAAAGTGGGGACCACTGCGAGATTTGAAGCTTCTTTAAAGCTTGCTACAGATGCCAGTATAATTCCAGAGCCCCTGAGACCACCAGAACGGGGGTTCCCACCATAAAGCTCATTTAGAGACTGTACAGGAGGGACTTCCAAACAGGAGAGGCTGAACCTGCTGGGGCGATCTGCGGTAAGAGGCATGCTTCTTGCTTGTTCGTCCAATCTGTCAGGTGAGGATAAAAAAAGAGAATGGTGCGGGGCGTCTCCCCTTCAAATTTATAGCTAACCAATCCTGTCAGGTTGTGGGGGCGGAGTCACAACCCAGTGTGTGCTGCCATGAATGCGTCAGGAAAACAAAGTCTGAACCGTGTTCAACAATTTGAGTTAAAACATGTGTTTTGCATCCTTTTTATTTATTATTTATTGCTTCTGTTGGAACCCGTAGTAGAACGTTGTACTATGTCAGACGTTTGTTATTGTAGAAAGTCTGGAGCTTAAAGGGTTTGTAAAGGATTTTTTTTTATCTTAATAGCTTCCTTAATGCAGTGCTGTTTTCATGTCCTCATTGTTCGTTTTTTGCTCTCAAGTTGCTGTAATTCTTCTCTGATCTCCACACTTCCTGGTTGTCTGTTTTCTGATAACCACAGTACTGGGAGCTTTCTCTCTGTGGTCACTAACTTCAAGGAGGTGTGATTACTGTGTGTCTAAAACCCCTCAACACCAATCAGTTTCGTTTTACAAACCATCACTGCCCTCTATTGGCTCTGTTTCTCTGTACATCACAGAAGCAGGAAACAGCACGCAACAACGAAACTAAAACTGTAGGCACATTATATGATTGTTTTTTTATCTATTTTTAATCATTTTAAAAAGGAATCAGTTAACTATTATGTCTCTATACCCTGTAAACAGTAATTTCAGCAAAAAAATGTTTTTCCTTTACAACTCCTTTAACCACTTAAGGACCGCCTCCTGCACATATACGTCGGCAGAATGGCACGGCTGGGCACATGCACGTACAGGTATGTCCTGTACTAGTACCCAGCCATGGGTCGCGGGCTCGACCTGGTCCGAAGCTCCGGGACCGCGGGACCCGCGGACCCGATCGCCGCAATCGGTCCCTGGAGCTGAATAACGGGAAGAGGTGTGTGTAAACACGGCTTCCCCCTTCTTCACTGTGGCATATACGTCCTTCTGCGGCCATCATGGTGTCCTCCCTGCTCGATCCCCGCTTCCCGCGCTGTGTTTGAACCACTGCGCCGGCATATACCGAGCGCAGTACACTCGGGTATACTCGGGCAGGCTCGGCTCCTCTCGCTTAAAGGACGTACAGGACGCACAGGACGTGACCGCGAGAGGAGCCGAGCCTGCCCGACTATACCCGAGTGTACTGCGCTCGGTATATGCCGGCGCAGTGGTTCAAACACAGCGCGGGAAGCGGGTATCGGCGTATATCGCGCACCCACGATTTTTGGGGGATATTTATTATAGCAAAAAGTAAAAAATATTGTATTTTTTTCAAAATTGTTGCTCTATTTTTGTTTATAGCGCAAAAAATAAAAACCGCAGAGGTGATTAAATACCACCTATTGTGGGAAAAAAAGGAGGCTAATTTTGTTTGGGAGCCACGTCGCACGACCGCGCAATTGTTTCTTAAAGCGACGCAGTGCCGAATCGCAAAACCTGGCCGGGTCCTTTAGCTGCATTTTGGCCTGGTTCTTAAGTGGTTAAGGCTCCGTTCACATCAGTGTGACTTCTCCTGCGTCTGTCGTCACGCTGCAATGCAGACAATGAAAATCACATTATTTTATATGGTGCCCGTCCACATCAATACTAGATGGTGCAGTGAGATCTTAGAATAGGCGCAGGAGCTTCTTTTGGTGCAGCAAAGTGCGCATTTATCCCCATAGACTTCAATTGGAAAGCACAGAAAATACAAGTGTCTGCTTCTGGGGCATTTTTGGCAGGTTTTTATATTTAACCACTTAAGACTCTGACCTTTAGGCAGCTAAAGGACTTTAACTGACAATTGCGCGGTCGTGCGACGTGGCTCCCAAACAAAATTGACGTCCTTTTTTTCCCACAAATAGAGCTTTCTTTTGGTGGTATTTGATCACCTCCTGCGGTTTTTATTTTTTGCGCTATAAACCATTTTGAAAAAAATTCAATATTTTTTACTTTTTGCTATAATAAATATCCCCCAAAAATATATAAATAAAAAAAAATTCCTCAGTTTAGACCGATACGTATTCTTCTACCTATTTTTGGTTAAAAAAAACGCAATAAGCGTTTATCGATTGGTTTGCGCAAAATTGATAGCGTTTACAAAATAGGGGATAGTTTTATTGCATTTTTATAAAAAAAAAAAAATTATTACTAATGGCGGCGATCAGCGATTTTTTCGTGACTGCGACATTATGGTGGACACTTCGGACACTTTTGACACATTTTTGGGACCATTGTCATTTTCACAGCAAAAAATGCATTAAAAATGCACTGATTACTGTGAAAATGACAATTGCAGTTTGGGAGTTAACCACAAGGGGCGCTGAAGGGGTTAAGTGTGACCTCATATGTGTTTCTAACTGTAGGGGGGCAGCGGCGGTCCGTTCATAGAGGGCTCCGCACCGCCACTGAAAATAACATACATTCATGCATTGCATAAATGTATGTTATTATTGCCAGCTGACGCTGGTCTATTCAGATGGCCGGACATTGAGCGCCGACCACCTGAATAACGGCAGCTGGTTGGCTGTGCAGAAGTGCCTATCAGAGCCAGCTCTCCCCGTTCTTCAGCTCCGGGGACCGATCGCGGGACTCCAGCGGCGATCGGGTCCGCTGGTCCCGCGGTCACGGAGCTTCGGACCGGGTCGCGGGCGTGCGCCGGCGACCCATGGCTGGGCACTTAAACAGAACATACCTGTACGTGCTTGTGCCCAGCCGTGCCATTCTGCTGATGTATATGTGCAGGAGGCGGTCCTTAAGTGGTTAACAACCAATCTCCTCCTTCTACACACTATGAAAACGCATCATAAATGTTCACAAAAATTTGCCATGAAATATGACTGGAAAGTGCATAATTATGTAGCAGCACTGGTGTGAACTTAAGCTGTTCATATACGGCGAAAGAAAATCACTTGAATCCCTCCCGCTAAACCGTCCCTGCCGGGAGAACACAGTACTGCTAGCAGCCATGACGCCGGCAATAATCGCATGAAAAATGCAACATG